>NW_003303694.1:197245-335685 GCF_000142945.1 Phytophthora infestans T30-4 | reverse complement strand
TTCCCCTCTTCCCTCATGCTTTAAGCTTTTGCGCGTCCTTCGTTTCTCTGTCCGTCTTTCCACCTTAACAGCCGCACGGTTACAGTGCTCACCATCAGCCGAGCCCACGGCCACGCCACCAAGCAAAAAGTGCGATACTTCTCGATTTATGCGTGTCATCCTTGCGCAGGGGCCATGCTAATCTTCTCTGTATCGTTCCAATTTTTACGGATGACCACCGAAGTGGTTCCTACCACACGACCCGCGTCACCGACATATAGCTGCTAGCCTTGGGCCTCACATCCAGAACCACTTTCGTCGAAAAGGGAAGGGCTACCAGCCCAGTCCATGCATCCACCAGCATTTCCAGATTAGCTGCGCAATGTCTTCACACGCTTGGCCACGTGTGTTGGTCGGGACCATTATCCAGCAACAAGCAGAGGTATCTATCTACCTGGTCAGCAGGCCAGGAAATAGCCGCTTTTGCTACCGCGAGTCTGCTGAGGTAAAGGAAAGCGACAGCTGTGAGATTCGAACTCACGTGGGTTGCCCCATTAACTTAGCAGGCTAACGCCTTAACCACTCGGCCAAGCTGTCATCGTTATGCAAAAAAAAAAATAGATATCCACTCCCACCCTCATCAGATTCAAATCAACCAAACCAAACTCACGACCACCCCGCACATACCGTCACGACCTGTGCTACCACCCATAGATACGGCGCATACCGCACGCCTTTATCAAATACTGACAACACTAAGAGAGAACATCCACACTCGCCGGCAGCACAATCTTTAATCGTCAAAGCATTCAGCGTCTTTCACCTCTGCATGTCTTCGGCTGGTGGCATGTTGGCCACCACCTATGTACGCTGCTTATGTTCTAACCCGCCACGGATATCATCTCGTACATAATACTCTCAACAGGGGGGGGGGCAACTTGCACGGTCAGACTCAGTGACATTATGCTAGCGGATCCGACAATTGTTGCTGCTCGTGATGATATCTCCTTATACATTGTCACAGACACGACAGCAGTCTTCGGCACGACTTTACCTACGGCGTCGAGCAGCCGCAACACCAAGAATTCATCTGGAAGATCTGAATGTTGGTGTCTAGGTATTAGATCTGGTGGAACAATAATGAAGAGCGGTCAGCGTACAACAGAGCGAGCATTGAGTGTGGCTACGGACAGGCTGGTCACGCAAAGTGCACAATAGCAAACTAGCAAACTAGCAAGCTAGTAAGCTGAAGGCATCGGTAAGGAAGTAGTGAGGCAGGAGAGGCAAAAGAAGAGCCCCCAGGCGGGATCGAACCACCGACCTTTCGCTTACGAAGCGAGTGCTCTACCACTGAGCTACAGGGGCTTACGGACCTCGACTTAAAGAGACACATTTACAGTACGAGCACCACATACACCACAATAAAAACATACGCACGAACATGCATACATCGCACTCACCGTCCATGCATACACCATACGCCAAATACTACATCACTGCCCACTCAGCGCATGCCACATTGCCACATCAACTCCTTTCCTTAAAGCTGCTGCGACGCATCGGTAAGGGCTCCGCCACTTCACACGACGCTTCGATGAGCGGAGAGATGTGTGCGAGGTGCTCGTGACGTGGTTTCGTCGTAGAAGTAAAGAAGGGTGAGACGTGGCGGGGTGAGTGGGTAGAAATTGTGGATCTCGGAATGCGTATCGGTGTGTGGATGGAGTTCGCATGTGTAAACATTGGGTTTTGGTATCGGGGGAATAGCTCAGTGGTAGAGCACTGGATTCCAGTCCCAGCGGTCGGGGGTTCGACCCCCTCTTCCCTCATGCTTTAAGCTTTTGCGCGTCCTTCGTTCGTAGCTAAAAGGCACTGATGTCATCCTTTCTGTAGGAAATCAGAAATTCTGATGGGATCTGAGTAGTTAGCAGAGCCACGGTTCTGGCTCGTATCGTTTTCGGCGTGAGCCAAGACTCACTCACACTTCATGTTGCGATACTGTCACCACCTTATCATCTGAAGGAGTCGGAGGCAATGCCTGCGACTCAAACGGTCTGAGATTTTAGCGTCGACTGCTAGCGTTACAGCTGAAGGTATTACAGGGACGTGGGCATGGTCGGTGATAAGATAGATGGAGGCGAAAAGTAGCTGTCTCAGGAAAAGACTGGACAGGGAGAACTTTCGACATTGGTATTAGGAGTACTACACGCACTTTCTTGATCCAGTAGTAAAATTTTTGTGTTCAATTATCGTTTTTTCGCTGAAGGCTCTCTTTCTCACCGTCTTGTAGAAGCTCAGCTGTCCTTTAATAATGTCGACTCACAGTGCTAAAAGTTATCTGTAAATGTCTTTTTCATTTGTCAACAGGCTGACATACACACGCATACTTTGAAGGCGAAAGAGTGGCAAAATCTAGAGCAGACTGGGTCCAGTGCGCACTGAAGTCATTTTAGAGTAAGAGCATATTCTCAGCGATTTAATTGGCTCGCGAAGTGATATTTTGTAAACTTGATCAAACGTTTGTCGCTCCACCATACTATATTGTTACCGTAAATTCGACAGGCTTGCTTGTTCTTAAGCACTTTCATTTCGTGTCAAACAGTTGTACCAAACCTGATGCGCAGCTTGTCATTTTTATTTTTTTGTGAAGGCGCAAACAAAAACGAAAAAAGCGCCGTGCTTGTTGCCACTCCAAATCATCAAGAAATATGGCTGTAGTTTTCTTCGCCCTCATTTCAGCAGCTAGTCCACACTGTCTTGATACCTTTGCTTGTTTTGGAGCGTAGTGCTCGTGCTGTGAATGTGTCTCTTTGAGTCGAGGTCCGTAAGCCCCTATAGCTCAGTGGTAGAGCACTCGCTTCGTAAGCGAAAGGTCGGTGGTTCGATCCCGCCTGGGGGCTCTTCTTTTGCCTCTCCTGCCTCACTACTTCCTTACCGATGCCTTCAGCTTACTAGCTTGCTAGTTTGCTAGTTTGCTATTGTGCACTTTGCGTGACCAGCCTGTCCGTAGCCACACTCAATGCTCGCTCTGTTGTACGCTGACCGCCCTTCATTATTGTTCCACCACATCTAATACCTAGACACCAACATTCAGATCTTCCAGATGAATTCTTGGTGTTGCGGCTGCTCGACGCCGTAGGTAAAGTCGTGCCGAAGACTGCTGTCGCGTGTGAATCGTGTCTGTGACAATGTATAAGAAGATATCATCACGAGCAGCAACAACTGTCGGATCCGCTAGCATGATGTCACTGAGTCTGACCGTGCAAGTTGCCCCCCCTGTTGAGAGTATTATGTACGAGATGATATCCGTGGCGGGTTAGAACATAAGCAGCGTACGTAGGTGGTGGCCAACATGCCACCAGCCGAAGACATGCAGAGGTGAAAGACGCTGAATGCTTTGACGATTGAAGATTGTGCTGCCGGCGAGTGTGGATGTTCTCTCTTAGTGTTGTCAGTATTTGATAAAGGCGTGCGGTATGCGCCGTATCTATGGGTGGTAGCACAGGTCGTGACGGTATGTGCGGGGTGGTCGTGAGTTTGGTTTGGTTGATTTGAATCTGATGAGGGTGGGAGTGGATATCTATTTTTATTGTTGCATAACGATGACAGCTTGGCCGAGTGATTAAGGCGTTAGCCTGCTAAGTTAATGGGGCAACCCGCGTGAGTTCGAAAGTCACAGCTGTCGTTTTCCTATACCTCAGCAGACTCGCGGTAGCAAAAGCGGCTATTTCCTGGCCTGCTGACCAGGTAGATAGATACCTCTGCTTGTTGCTGGATAGTGTTCCCGACAAACACACGTGGCCAAGCGTGTGAAGACATTGCGCAGCTAATCTGGAAATGCTGGTGGATGCGCGGACTGGGCTGGTAGTCCTTCCCTTTTCGACGAAAGTGGTTCTGGATGTGAGGCCCAAGGCTAGCAGCTATATGTTGGTGACGCGAGGCGTGTGGTAGGAACCACTTCGGTGGTCATCCGTAAAAATTTGAACGATACAGAGAAGATTAGCATGGCCCCTGCGCAAGGATGACACGCATAAATCGAGAAGTATCGCACTTTTTGCTTGGTGGCGTGGTCGTGTGCTCGGCTGATGGTAAGCATTGTAACCGTGCGGCTGTTAAGGTGGGAAGACGGACAGAGAAACGAAGGACGCGCAAAAGCTTAAAAGCATGAGGGAAGAAGGTGTCGAACCCCCGACCGCTAGGACTGGAATCCAGCGCTCTACCACTGAGCTATTCCCCCGATACCAAAACCCAATGTCCACATATGCGAACTCCATCCACACACCGATACGCATTACGAGATCCACAATTTCTACCCACTCACCCCGCCACGTCTCACCCTTCTTTACTTCTACGACGAAACCACGTCACGAGCACCTCGTACACATCTCTCCGCTCATCGAAGCGTCGTTTGAAGTGGCGAAGCCCTTACCGATGCGTCGCAGCAGCTTTAAGGAAAGGAGTTGATGTGGCAATGTGGCATGCGCTGAGTGGGCGGTGATGTAGTAGTTGACGTATGGTGTATGCATGGACGGTGAGTGCGATGTATGCATGTTCGTGCGTATGTTTTTATTGTGGTGTATGTGGTGCTCGTGCTGTGAATGTGTCTCTTTGAGTCGAGGTCCGTAAGCCCCTATAGCTCAGTGGTAGAGCACTCGCTTCGTAAGCGAAAGGTCGGTGGTTCGATCCCGCCTGGGGGCTCTTCTTTTGCCTCTCCTGCCTCACTACTTCCTTACCGATGCCTTCAGCTTACTAGCTTGCTAGTTTGCTAGTTTGCTATTGTGCACTTTGCGTGACCAGCCTGTCCGTAGCCACACTCAATGCTCGCTCTGTTGTACACTGACGGCTCTTCATTATTGTTCCACCACATCTAATACCCAGACACCAACATTCGGATCTTCCAGATGAATTCTTGGTGTTGCGGCTGCTCGACGCCGTAGGTAAAGTCGTGCCGAAGACTGCTGTCGTGTCTGTGACAATGTATAAGGAGATATCATCACGAGCAGCAACAATTGTCGGATCCGCTAGCATAATGTCACTGAGTCTGACCGTGCAAGTTGCCCCCCCCCTGTTGAGAGTATTATGTACGAGATGATATCCGTGGCGGGTTAGAACATAAGCAGCGTACGTAGGTGGTGGCCAACATGCCACCAGCCGAAGACATGCAGAGGTTAAAGACGCTGAATGCTTTGACGATTGAAGATTGTGCTGCCGGCGAGTGTGGATGTTCTCTCTTAGTGTTGTCAGTATTTGATAAAGGCGTGCGGTATGCGCCGTATCTATGGGTGGTAGCGCAGGTCGTGACGGTATGTGCGGGGTGGTCGTGAGTTTGGTTTGGTTGATTTGAATCTGATGAGGGTGGGAGTGGATATCTATTTTTATTGTTGCATAACGATGACAGCTTGGCCGAGTGATTAAGGCGTTAGCCTGCTAAGTTAATGGGGCAACCCGCGTGAGTTCGAAAGTCACAGCTGTCGTTTTCCTATACCTCAGCAGACTCGCGGTAGCAAAAGCGGCTATTTCCTGGCCTGCTGACCAGGTAGATAGATACCTCTGCTTGTTGCTGGATAGTGTTCCCGACAAACACACGTGGCCAAGCGTGTGAAGACATTGCGCAGCTAATCTGGAAATGCTGGTGGATGCGCGGACTGGGCTGGTAGTCCTTCCCTTTTCGACGAAAGTGGTTCTGGATGTGAGGCCCAAGGCTAGCAGCTATATGTCGGTGAAGCGAGGCGTGTGGTAGGAACCACATCGGTGGTCATCCGTAAAAATTGGAACGATACAGAGAAGATTAGCATGGCCCCTGCGCAAGGATGACACGCATAAATCGAGAAGTATCGCACTTTTTGCTTGGTGGCGTGGTCGTGTGCTCGGCTGCTGGTGAGCATTGTAACCGTGCGGCTGTTAAGGTGGGAAGATGGACAGAGAAACGAAGGACGCGCAAAAGTTTAAAAGCATGAGGGAAGAGGGGGTCGAACCCCCGACCGCTGGGACTGGAATCCAGCGCTCTACCACTGAGCTATTCTCCCGATACCAAAACCCAATGTCCACACATGCGAACTCCATCCACACACCGATACGCATTACGAGATCCACAATTTCTACCCACTCACCCCGCCACGTCTCACCCTTCTTTACTTCTACAACGAAACCACGTCACGAGCACCTCGCACACATCTCTCCGCTCATCGAAGCGTCGTTTGAAGTGGCGGAGCCCTTACCGATGCGTCGCAGCAGCTTTAAGGAAAGGAGTTGATGTGGCAATGTGGCATGCGCTGAGTGGGTGGCATGCGCTGAGTGGGCGGTGATGTAGTAGTTGACGTATGGTGTATGCATGGACGGTGAGTGCGATGTATGCATGTTCGTGCGTATGTTTTTATTGTGGTGTATGTGGTGCTCGTGCTGTGAATGTGTCTCTTTGAGTCGAGGTCCGTAAGCCCCTATAGCTCAGTGGTAGAGCACTCGCTTCGTAAGCGAAAGGTCGGTGGTTCGATCCCGCCTGGGGGCTCTTCTTTTGCCTCTCCTGCCTCACTACTTCCTTACCGATGCCTTCAGCTTACTAGCTTGCTAGTTTGCTAGTTTGCTATTGTGCACTTTGCGTGACCAGCCTGTCCGTAGCCACACTCAATGCTCGCTCTGTTGTACGCTGACCGCTCTTCATTATTGTTCCACCAGATCTAATACCTAGACACCAACATTTAGATCTTCCAGATGAATTCTTGGTGTTGCGGCTGCTCGACGCCGTAGGTAAAGTCGTGCCGAAGACTGCTGTCGCGTGTGAATCGTGTCTGTGACAATATATAAGAAGATATCATCACGAGCAGCAACAACTGTCGGATCCGCTAGCATAATGTCACTGATTCTGACCGTGCAAGTTGCTTCCCCCCGTTGAGAGTATTATGTACGAGATGATATCCGTGGCGGGTTAGAACATAAGCAGCGTACATAGGTGGTGGCCAACATGCCACCAGCCGAAGACATGCAGAGGTGAAAGACGCTGAATGCTTTGACGATTGAAGATTGTGCTGCCGGCGAGTGTGGATGTTCTCTCTTCGTGTTGTCAGTATTTGATAAAGGCGTGCGGTATGCGCCGTATCTATGGGTGGTAGCACAGGTCGTGACGGTATGTGCGGGGTGGTCGTGAGTTTGGTTTGGTTGATTTGAATCTGATGAGGGTGGGAGTGGATATCTATTTTTATTGTTGCATAACGATGACAGCTTGGCCGAGTGATTAAGGCGTTAGCCTGCTAAGTTAATGGGGCAACCCACGTGAGTTTGAATCGCACAGCTGTCGTTTTCCTATACCTCAGCAGACTCGCGGTAGCAAAAGCGGCTATTTCCTGGCCTGCTGACCAGGTAGATAGATACCTCTGCTTGTTGCTGGATAGTGTTCCCGACCAACACACGTGGCCAAGCGTGTGAAGACATTGCGCAGCTAATCTGGAAATGCTCGTGGATGCGCGGACTGGGCTGGTAGTCCTTCCCTTTTCGACGAAAGTGGTTCTGGATGTGAGGCCCAAGGCTAGCAGCTATATGTCGGTGACGCGAGGCGTGTGGTAGGAACCACTTCGGTGGTCATCCGTAAAAATTGGAACGATACAGAGAAGATTAGCACGGCCCCTGCGCAAGGATGACACGCATAAATCGAGAAGTATCGCACTTTTTGCTTGGTGGCGTGGTCGTGTGCTCGGCTGATGGTGAGCATTGTAACCGTGCGGCTGTTAAGGTGGGAAGACGGACAGAGAAACGAAGGACGCGCAAAAGCTTAAAAGCATGAGGGAGGAGGGGATCGAACCCCCGACCGCTGGGACTGGAATCCAGCGCTTTACCACTGAGCTATTCCCCCGATACCAAAACCCAATGTCCACACATGCGAACTCCATCCACACACCGATACGCATTACGAGATCCACAATTTCTACCCACTCACCCCGCCACGTCTCACCCTTCTTTACTTCTACGACGAAACCACGTCACGAGCACCTCGTACACATCTCTCCGCTCATCGAAGCGTCGTTTGAAGTGGCGGAGCCCTTACCGATGCGTCGCAGCAGCTTTAAGGAAAGGAGTTGATGTGGCAATGTGGCATGCGCTGAGTGGGCGGTGATGTAGTAGTTGACGTATGGTGTATGCATGGACGGTGAGTGCGATGTATGCATGTTCGTGCGTATGTTTTTATTGTGGTGTATGTGGTGCTCGTGCTGTGAATGTGTCTCTTTGAGTCGAGGTCCGTAAGCCCCTATAGCTCAGTGGTAGAGCACTCGCTTCGTAAGCGAAAGGTCGGTGGTTCGATCCCGCCTGGGGGCTCTTCTTTTGCCTCTCCTGCCTCACTACTTCCTTACCGATGCCTTCAGCTTACTAGCTTGCTAGTTTGCTAGTTTGCTATTGTGCACTTTGCGTGACC
The DNA here is from genome assembly GCF_000142945.1 of Phytophthora infestans T30-4. NCBI lineage: Eukaryota > Oomycota > Peronosporomycetes > Peronosporales > Peronosporaceae > Phytophthora > Phytophthora infestans. The sequence goes on along the minus strand of NW_003303694.1, from coordinate 327,308 downwards.
AGCCTGTCCGTAGCCACACTCAATGCTCGCTCTGTTGTACGCTGACCGCTCTTCATTATTGTTCCACCACATCTAATACCCAGACACCAACATTCAGATCTTCCAGATGAATTCTTGGTGTTGCGGCTGCTCGACGCCGTAGGTAAAGTCGTGCCGAAGACTGCTGTCGTGTCTGTGACAATGTATAAGGAGATATCATCACGAGCAGTAACAATTGTCGGATCCGCTAGCATAATGTCACTGAGTCTGACCGTGCAAGTTGCCCCCCCCTGTTGAGAGTATTATGTACGAGATGATATCCGTGGCGGGTTAGAACATAAGCAGCGTACGTAGGTGGTGGCCAACATGCCACCAGCCGAAGACATGCAGAGGTGAAAGACGCTGAATGCTTTGACGATTGAAGATTGTGCTGCCGGCGAGTGTGGATGTTCTCTCTTAGTGTTGTCAGTATTTGATAAAGGCGTGCGGTATGCGCCGTATCTATGGGTGGTAGCGCAGGTCGTGACGGTATGTGCGGGGTGGTCGTGAGTTTGGTTTGGTTGATTTGAATCTGATGAGGGTGGGAGTGGATATCTATGTTTATTGTTGCATAACGATGACAGCTTGGCCGAGTGATTAAGGCGTTAGCCTGCTAAGTTAATGGGGCAACCCGCGTGAGTTCGAATCTCACAGCTGTCGTTTTCCTATACCTCAGCAGACTCGCGGTAGCAAAAGCGGCTATTTCCTGGCCTGCTGAGCAGGTAGATAGATACCTCTGCTTGTTGCTGGATAGTGTTCCCGACAAACACACGTGGCCAAGCGTGTGAAGACATTGCGCAGCTAATCTGGAAATGCTGGTGGATGCGCGGACTGGGCTGGTAGTCCTTCCCTTTTCGACGAAAGTGGTTCTGGATGTGAGGCCCAAGGCTAGCAGCTATATGTCGGTGACGCGAGGCGTGTGGTAGGAACCACTTCGGTGGTCATCCGTAAAAATTGGAACGATACAGAGAAGATTAGCATGGCCCCTGCGCAAGGATGACACGCATAAATCGAGAAGTATCGCACTTTTTGCTTGGTGGCGTGGTCGTGTGCTCGGCTGATGGTGAGCATTGTAACCGTGCGGCTGTTAAGGTGGGAAGACGGACAGAGAAACGAAGGACGCGCAAAAGCTTAAAAGCATGAGGGAAGAAGGTGTCGAACCCCCGACCGCTAGGACTGGAATCCAGCGCTCTACCACTGAGCTATTCCCCCGATACCAAAACCCAATGTCCACATATGCGAACTCCATCCACACACCGATACGCATTACGAGATCCACAATTTCTACCCACTCACCCCGCCACGTCTCACCCTTCTTTACTTCTACGACGAAACCACGTCACGAGCACCTCGTACACATCTCTCCGCTCATCGAAGCGTCGTTTGAAGTGGCGAAGCCCTTACCGATGCGTCGCAGCAGCTTTAAGGAAAGGAGTTGATGTGGCAATGTGGCATGCGCTGAGTGGGCGGTGATGTAGTAGTTGACGTATGGTGTATGCATGGACGGTGAGTGCGATGTATGCATGTTCGTGCGTATGTTTTTATTGTGGTGTATGTGGTGCTCGTGCTGTGAATGTGTCTCTTTGAGTCGAGGTCCGTAAGCCCCTATAGCTCAGTGGTAGAGCACTCGCTTCGTAAGCGAAAGGTCGGTGGTTCGATCCCGCCTGGGGGCTCTTCTTTTGCCTCTCCTGCCTCACTACTTCCTTACCGATGCCTTCATCTTACTAGCTTGCTAGTTTGCTAGTTTGCTATTGTGCACTTTGCGTGACCAGCCTGTCCGTAGCCACACTCAATGCTCGCTCTGTTGTACGCTGACCGCTCTTCATTATTGTTCCACCAGATCTAATACCCAGACACCAACATTCGGATCTTCCAGATGAATTCTTGGTGTTGCGGCTGCTCGACGCCGTAGGTAAAGTCGTGCCGAAGACTGCTGTCGCGTGTGAATCGTGTCTGTGACAATATATAAGAAGATATCATCACGAGCAGCAACAACTGTCGGATCCGCTAGCATAATGTCACTGATTCTGACCGTGCAAGTTGCTTCCCCCCGTTGAGAGTATTATGTACGAGATGATATCCGTGGCGGGTTAGAACATAAGCAGCGTACATAGGTGGTGGCCAACATGCCACCAGCCGAAGACATGCAGAGGTGAAAGACGCTGAATGCTTTGACGATTGAAGATTGTGCTGCCGGCGAGTGTGGATGTTCTCTCTTAGTGTTGTCAGTATTTGATAAAGGCGTGCGGTATGCGCCGTATCTATGGGTGGTAGCACAGGTCGTGACGGTATGTGCGGGGTGGTCGTGAGTTTGGTTTGGTTGATTTGAATCTGATGAGGGTGGGAGTGGATATCTATTTTTATTGTTGCATAACGATGACAGCTTGGCCGAGTGGTTAAGGCGTTAGCCTGCTAAGTTAATGGGGCAACCCGCGTGAGTTCGAATCTCACAGCTGTCGTTTTCCTATACCTCAGCAGACTCGCGGTAGCAAAAGCGGCTATTTCCTGGCCTGCTGACCAGGTAGATAGATACCTCTGCTTGTTGCTGGATAGTGTTCCCGACAAACACACGTGGCCAAGCGTGTGAAGACATTGCGCAGCTAATCTGGAAATGCTGGTGGATGCGCGGACTGGACTGGTAGTCCTTCCCTTTTCGACGAAAGTGGTTCTGGATGTGAGGCCCAAGGCTAGCAGCTATATGTCGGTGAAGCGAGGCGTGTGGTAGGAACCACTTCGGTGGTCATCCGTAAAAATTGGAACGTTACAGAGAAGATTAGCATGGCCCCTGCGCAAGGATGACACGCATAAATCGAGAAGTATTGCACTTTTTGCTTGGTGGCGTGGTCGTGTGCTCGGCTGCTGGTGAGCATTGTAACCGTGCGACTGTTAAGGTGGGAAGACGGACAGAGAAACGAAGGACGCGCAAAAGCTTAAAGCATGAGGGAAGAGGGGATCGAACCCCGACCGCTGGGACTGGAATCCAGCGCTCTACCACTGAGCGATTCTCCTGATACCAAAACCCAATGTCCACACATGCAAACTCCATCCACACACCGATACGCATTACAAGATCCACAATTTCTACCCACTCACCCCGCCACGTCTCACCCTTCTTTACTTCTACGACGAAACCACGTCACGAGCACCTCGTACACATCTCTCCGCTCATCGAAGCGTCGTTTGAAGTGGCGGAGCCCTTACCGATGCGTCGCAGCAGCTTTAAGGAAAGGAGTTGATGTGGCAATGTGGCATGCGCTGAGTGGGCGGTGATGTAGTAGTTGACGTATGGTGTATGCATGGACGGTGAGTGCGATGTATGCATGTTCGTGCGTATGTTTTTATTGTGGTGTATGTGGTGCTCGTGCTGTGAATGTGTCTCTTTGAGTCGAGGTCCGTAAGCCCCTATAGCTCAGTGGTAGAGCACTCGCTTCGTAAGCGAAAGGTCGGTGGTTCGATCCCGCCTGGGGGCTCTTCTTTTGCCTCTCCTGCCTCACTACTTCCTTACCGATGCCTTCAGCTTACTAGCTTGCTAGTTTGCTAGTTTGCTATTGTGCACTTTGCGTGACCAGCCTGTCCGTAGCCACACTCAATGCTCGCTCTGTTGTACGCTGACAGCCCTTCATTATTGTTCCACCACATCTAATACCCAGACACCAACATTCAGATCTTCCAGATGAATTCTTGGTGTTGCGGCTGCTCGACGCCGTAGGTAAAGTCGTGCCGAAGACTGCTGTCGCGTGTGAATCGTGTCTGTGACAATGTATAAGGAGATATCATCACGAGCAGCAACAATTGTCGGATCCGCTAGCATAATGTCACTGAGTCTGACCGTGCAAGTTGCCCCCCCTGTTTAGAGTACTAGCCGAGCGCCGCCGCTACGCGGCGGTAGTTTTTGTTAAATCACCTTCTTTTTTTTCCGCCTCCGCTTCGCTCCGGCGGGGTGGGGAGTAGGGGTGGGACAAACAATGATTTCTAAATCGAAAATAGCAGCGATACTTTATAATTCGCTCTCAATCCGGTGCCTCATGTTTTACTTTTTAAATAAATTTTTTTTAATGATGTAACGAAGTAAAATGTAAAAAAAATGTGCTTACATGTCAAAAATTTGTCGGAAAACGATATTGCTTGTGTAGACTCCATCTTCCTCCTCCTGTTCCGGATATTCAATGAGGGCTCGAAATTTCGAGCGTGATGTAGCCCTTGATAGGGCGACGTACAGCTGGCCATGTGAGAAACACGGTGTAGCAAGATATAGCCCTAGATTCATAAGGGTTTGACCTTGGGCCTTGTTGATAGTCATTGCAAACGCTGGCTGTACAGGGAACTGCTTTCGACGTAGACGAAACGGAAACTCTCGAGTATCATCGTCGCTGACAAAAATAATCCGCGGAATTAGAACATGCTGACCCCGCCGCTCCCCCGTCATGATTGTTGCGTGAATGACGTGTGGCTTTAGGTCAACGATCCTCAGGCGCGTATTGTTACAGAGCCCCAAATCCGGGTTCAGATTTCGCATCATCATGACGGGAATGCCTTTCTTGAGTATGAGCCTGTGGGGCGGGATTCCGTTAATGTTGACGGAATGAAGAAACTCTTGTTCGAAGACACTTCCGTCATCGTCTTTGACGGAGTCAGCAGATAGGTATTCATGCGCGGTCGTTTGAAGTCGACCCGAAACCGCCTCGTTGATGCGGTGGACCAATGCGTTAGTCGTCGTCAAGATTGTACGGTTGGCGAAGTACTCGTCTGTAGCGACATCAGGATCGCTCACATCAGCATACATGAAATCAATCATTCTGGCCATTCCTTTTGGAATTGTACCAGGCGCAATGTCAGCATCTTCATCTGGCTCGTCCGGAGGGTTATCCAGTAGCATATCACAAAGTAGTTTCAAGAACTCTCCGCCCAGGACCCGGTCGATTTCGTGTCTCCCTTCGCCGACCCTTAGCAAGAACTCTGAAAATGGAGCAATATCGTCAGCGCTTGTCAGGTTATCCGCTGTTTGGACGCGCATGTTCTCCCAAAGCCGCACTTGTTGGAAATGAGGCCAAAGGTCGGATGACTTGAGACAGGCATCAATTGTTTCCGCAGGCGTGCCTCTCTTTACAACCGGAAGAATTTGCCGGAATTTTCCAGAAAGAACAAACACCTTACCCCCAAAAGGCTCGCGGGGGTTGCTCAGGATGTCTCGTAGCGTCCGATCCACGGCTTCAAATGCATGCCGATGGGTCATCGGTGCTTCATCCCAGATAATTAAGCTCGCCTTCTCGATCAGTTTTCGCAAATGTGATCGTTTGGAAATAGAGCAAGTCGAGTCCTTGTCTAACTTCAGTGGTATCTTGAAGGTGGAATGTGCTGTCCTCCCGCCCATAAGAAGTAGTGACGCGATCCCGCTGGACGCAACTGCTAGAGCAATTTTGCCGTCGAGCCGCACCCTTGCCAGTATGTGTCGAAGTAAGGTAGCTTTTCCTGTTCCCCCAGGTCCGTCAATGAAGAACAGCTTTTTGCCAATCGCCGGATCGCTTACTGCGGCAGTGATTTGGCCATAGATTGCTTGTTGCCCAGCATTGAGTCGACTACCAGCGCGCACAATTTCCTCCAACGTAGCCCGGTCGTATCCTGTTAACTCGCGGCGAATAAGTGAGTTTTCCTGAAGAGACTGGAGTACTAATCTTGGATGATCGCTGAGTTGAGGTAGATCAAAATCCTGGACGGAGTACCCGCTAACTCGCAAAAGGTCGTTAATACTTTTCAGCGTCTCGAACATAACAACGGAACCCCGAACTGGATCGAGCAGGTTGCGGTATCTGTGTAGAAAGTCCTCAGACAAATACTTGTAGAACGTATTCCACAAACCGCGAACATCGGTAGGCATTGAGTACACCAAAAGCGTAGCAAACAACTGGCGAAGCTGGTAGGGCTTTTGATATGCGGCAGCCTCGGTCATACACGCAACCCACTCTTCGTCGTTTTGAAGGTAGCCGGCATGCAGGGCAGCCGTCTCATAGTTCGGGTGAACAACGCCACCTACCGTCCTTAAATCTTCGAATGAAGTTGGACCTCTGCGATGATACAGCATCACGCGAAGAAAAAACCGCTCAGCATCCCGTATCGACACGTGAATCAGTCTTCCGAGCGATGCTTGAAATTTGGTACGACGGGTCCATTGCTTATCCTTCCAACTGAATTTTTTCGGTACCTCCTGGTAAAGCATTGTTTTTGCGATTTGATTTTCCGGGGCCTCGCTGGCACACAAATCGAAGAAGCGAGTAAGCATCGTGTGCTCGCCATTCGCGAGAACGGTCTCAGGTCGGTCGCTAGTCCGAAAGGCAATCATCTGCCTCTGTTCCAGATGCACTGTGAGCTGCTCGACGGAATGACTCTTTCCTTGAACGGTAAAGTCAAGAAGCCGCATGCAAGCTTCAACAGGAGATATGTACCGTGCATTGAGATACCGCAACACCTCATTTGGCTCGTCGCGTGGTCTGCCCATCTGCTCACCATCCCCCCTCACGGCTTCAACCGTGAGTACTGCCTTATCGGAACCCTTGTACACATATTTGTATAGATACTTCACAGCCGTGATAGCCGTACAAATCTCCACGCTGATATGACAGTTGTACTTCTGCGAGAAGTACGGATTGTAAGGTACAACCCATTGGTTTGCCGTCGCGTTGTCATACTCCCGACCTCGCAAATTTAACACACCCTCCGACCGACGGCGACGCCTGTAGACCGGATACCCATCAACATTTGCTCGTGTAATCTCCGCCAAAGGTTTTGGAAATCCTTTGGAGCACTTGCCGTCCTTCATACAGGCGCACTGGGATTTTAAGTGTCCACATGGACCATGCATCATGCACGTCATCACTGTCTTATAAAGATCTGGGTTGCTGACTTCGTCGGGAATCTCTTCAGAGACCATTTTGTCGATGATATCTCGTGTCCGTGGTTTGTCTTCGTCCGCCAAAATGATCAAGATATGCGCGTGAGGGAGGCCTCGCTTTTGGAATTCAACAGCGTAAATGCGAGCTTGGACGCGACCAAGTACTCCCTCGCCTAAATCCTTCAACAGGGCGCGGAGTTTTAGCTGCCAAACCCGGGCTACTAAATCAGGACGGTCCTGTGCGGTATAGCCGCCAGGAATACCGCTGACAATTTCCTCCCATTCCGGATTGCACGTCCTCGTTAAAAAATATCCGGTTTTCCGTATTCGCGAACAATCGCCATTGAGTCCTGATAAGACTTGTACATCTGCCTGGGCCCACCAGTGATGTCGCTGGAAAATGATTTTCTTGCCAACGCGCTCTAAGAAATGCTGTTCTGTAGTGCGAGTAGACCTTGGGGGTTGTAAACGGCGAGTTTCTCGATTGTACTCGGAAATTAGACCCTCGCCCTCACCTAAAACCAAGGTAGTCTCATCCAGATATGCGTCTGCTACGCCGGTGTAAAGCTCCGCCCGTAGTGTCTGTTGGTTATTGGAAACCCACCGCAAAAAATCCTGCTCCACTTTCGCTCGTTGGTCGACACACCACTGCTGGAAGAGCCGACCACCGTGGTGTAAAGCGGTCCCATCGTCATCTTTTGGAAATAGTCGATACGCAACAAACTCTCGCAGAGACATCTTTGTTTTATCTCGATACTTTTGTCCGTTGGCGTAGGTATCAGTAAATGTCCAACCGTGCTCTCCCATCGGGAATAGCAAGGGATACTGTAGCGGATCATACATTGGGTTGGTCTCGAAAATACGCAAGAGTCCGTGCGGCTTGGTGTACAGCTGTAGATCCCGATACTTGTTAAAGTTTGCATCCTTGACCATTACGGCACCAACCTCGCTCACAGTAGGTAGATTGGTAGTCCCCGGTCTGCGCTTGTCAGCATGTAGATGGTACACAACGTTGATGTAGTCGTTTCCCTCTGCCATATCTCTTCGGATTTTCTCTCCGTGGTTGAGGTATTGCTTGGCAAATGGGTTGTACGTAGCCATCATTAGCTCTAGAGTCGTCAGCTTCTCATGGTCGAGCTCCGCAAAAATACCCTTTCGTCGCAACGTTCTTTGCCTTAAATCATCATATACGATGTAGATCTGCGCAAATTTAGCAGGAAAAACTGACCGGATCTGTGGTCCATGCGAGGTAACAGAGAACCCAAGTAATGGCACATAGCCCCTTGGACTCTGTAGATGTACACCCCTCGCTGTCCTTGCACCGAAGTATCTTCTCTAACGCCTTGAACCCCACGGCAATCACTGCGAGTAACCCCGATAGAGGTAAAAGCAAAAACTTGATTGTACGCCCGAATATACTTCCTGAACTCGCGATCCCCATAGTACTGTAGAAGCACAGGAGGCACTCGCTTCAAAGCCCGTAGTCGTACTCTGCCTGCAAGGCAACACGACATTTGAGATTCACCTGGCCATTTCCAGGGTCCACATCAACCACACGGATAGATCCCAGGAAGCCGATGTCGGCCATCTGAAACGTTCTTCCCTGAGACCCGAGATTTATCGAATACGTCGTGGTTACAAAATGCATGCCCCCTGCGCACACATTTCCGTCGTATTCGTGCCGCCTCCTTCGCCGCCTCTTGCACTTCAATGGCTTGAGCCGAACGGGTATCAGCGTGACGTTGACGATCGATTTCATGGAGATGACCTGCTTCGTCTTGCGTAATGTGCTCGCGGATTTCCCGACGGAGTTCTGAATTATGTTCCCTTGCCGCTGCTCGAGCTTCATCTGAAAGGCTGGCACGATGCGTGCGCTGCCGCTCGGTATTTGTAACTCTCTGTACAGCGACCGCAGCAAGTGAGCCAGTCTGTCCCTCAGCTTCGTGCGTACGCAGATCCGCCAAGGCCTTGTTGAGTCGAAGTCGCTGTTGGTTCAGTCTCGCCAAACGCCGGCGCTTAGACTCCGAATCTTCCACACCGTTTGGCGCCCTGTTTACATGCTCATTTACGCGCATAGATTCCTCAATCTCAGCCCTTGTTCGACGTCGCCTGACCCGTCCGGTACCACCTGCCGGTTGGGGGATGTGTAGAGTTTCAGACGGCCCTACATCTACGGTGGTATTAGCAGCATTGTTGTGCAGCTGAAGTGGCTCGATTGTTAGACGGCCAATTTCAGTATCGAACGGATCAGGAGCCTCGAGGAGAAGAGCTTCCCGGTTCACATTAATGATGTTTAGCCGTTCCCTTCGATGTGCAGCAGCAACGTCGACGCGACGCTCAGCCCGAGAGCGGTTCTGCAAGCGGTGACGCCTGACAGGGCTCTCCTCCGAATGTAGGGGCGAAGCGTACCGGCGACCCAGCACAGCTCGCTCAGCTTGAGTAACAGATACGTCCGCAGCCGAATCAGCGGCAGCTTGAAGCGCACGGGCGACTTGGCGGCGATTTAGCCGACTCCGCGCTTGCCTCCTATTGGCGGCTCTGCGTACGCAGACCGGACGATCCTCTACGGCCGGCGGCGTAGCGTACCTCGCTTCCAAAGCTCTCCATTCCTCTTGGCTGACCGTGGGGTCGAAGGCAAAATTAGACCTGGGAGTCGACACTGAGAACTCACATGACCATTGCAGCCCCCTAACGTTAAACGTGACACACCGGCGTATGCGCAAGTGTTTCGATATCTTGAAGAATCCGGCCGCTAAGAAAGGAACCCGCTCGATTCTTTAATAAATTAATAAAGATAAATAAATAAGTAATTAATTAATAAAGTAGACAGTAAGATGAGAGCAAAGCTAATTTATATCATTTAAGAGGAAAAGGGCAAAGATTTATTTCATTTAAGAGGAAAAGGGCAAAGATTAGACCGAATTATCCGGTATCAGAAGTTAAATCTATGACACACTCGTCACCGTTTCTTTTGGGTTCGGCATAATCGTCGATGAACCATGGTTCAGGCTCATCGTCGTCGTCGGTATCGCTGTCTTCGTAGTCCTCACTGTCCGAATCGAACAGCTCGAGAGCGTTAACTCTAGAGCGAAGATACGCAATCGTATGTCGAGCGCGGTCCAGCGTAGCGCGAAGGTCTGCAATTTCTTTGTGATAGCTGTACCGAGGACGTTGGACCGGACGTACGTCGAGGTAGCTGTTGCAATTCGAAATCACGTGTGCGGCGAAGAACCATAAAGGTAATTGAATAATGAGAGTTTTAAATTAATAAATTGGGTTTGACCTTTAATAAAACCTATATGTGTAAGTGCCTGATTTACGTTGACATACGATATGGTGGTCCGTTTGTAATCTCCAGCTGTTGCGTACCTAAAAATGCAAAGCGACGATAATGCTCTCTGTCGGTAATCGTGCTGGTAATAAGCATGGTCGTCCAAGAAACGGCGGATAGACTCGCACAGCTGTCTATTCGAAATGCATTTAACATGTACTCGCAATAATGTGTTTGTGTGCGGTTAATAAATTGTGGGCTCGCAAAAAAAAAATTGCGGTGCTGCTGAGAAAAATCTAGTGGCAAATAAACGAATTCAGATTTATAAAAACTGGCTGTTTCATGGTTGAGCAATCGTCATTAAATCCAGTTTATTTACCAATCATGTATGTTATTTTCATTAATTTTGTCCAATGAACTGTCCGGAAAAGCGTGACAGGCACGACAATTTAGTGTGACGGACAGACAGGTTGCTGCAGTAGATGTTTAAGACTAGCCGAGCGCCGCCGCTACGCGGCGGTAGTTTTTGTTAAATCACCTTTTTTTTTTTCCGCCTCCGCTTCGCTCCGGCGGGGTGGGGAGTAGGGGTGGGACAAACAATGATTTCTAAATCGAAAATAGCAGCGATACTTTATAATTCGCTCTCAATCCGGTGCCTCATGTTTCTCTTTTTAAATTATTTTTTTTAATGATGTAACGAAGTAAAATGTAAAAAAAATGTGCTTACATGTCAAAAAATTGTCGGAAAACGATATTGCTTGTGTAGACTCCATTTTCCTTCTCCTGTTCCGGATATTCAATGAGGGCTCGAAAATTCGAGCGTGATGTAACCCTTGATAGGGCGACGTACAGCTGGCCATGTGAGAAACACGGTGTAGCAAGATATAGCCCTAGATTCATAAGGGTTTGACCTTGGGCCTTGTTGATAGTCATTGCAAACGCTGGCTGTACAGGGAACTGCTTTCGACGTAGACGAAACGGAAACTCTCGAGTATCATCGTCGCTGACAAAAATAATCCGCGGAATTAGAACATGCTGACCCCGCCGCTCCCCCGTCATGATTGTTGCGTGAATGACGTGTGGCTTTAGGTCAACGATCCTCAGGCGCGTATTGTTACAGAGCCCCAAATCCGGGTTCAGATTTCGCATCATCATGACGGGAATGCCTTTCTTGAGTATGAGCCTGTGGGGCGGGATTCCGTTAATGTTGACGGAATGAAGAAACTCTTGTTCGAAGACACTTCCGTCATCGTCTTTGACGGAGTCAGCAGATAGGTATTCATGCGCGGTCGTTTGAAGTCGACCCGAAACCGCCTCGTTGATGCGGTGGACCAATGCGTTAGTCGTCGTCAAGATTGTACGGTTGGCGAAGTACTCGTCTGTAGCGACATCAGGATCGCTCACATCAGCATACATGAAATCAATCATTCTGGCCATTCCTTTTGGAATTGTACCAGGCGCAATGTCAGCATCTTCATCTGGCTCGTCCGGAGGGTTATCCAGTAGCATATCACAAAGTAGTTTCAAGAACTCTCCGCCCAGGACCCGGTCGATTTCGTGTCTCCCTTCGCCGACCCTTAGCAAGAACTCTGAAAATGGAGCAATATCGTCAGCGCTTGTCAGGTTATCCGCTGTTTGGACGCGCATGTTCTCCCAAAGCCGCACTTGTTGGAAATGAGGCCAAAGGTCGGATGACTTGAGACAGGCATCAATTGTTTCCGCAGGCGTGCCTCTCTTTACAACCGGAAGAATTTGCCGGAATTTTCCAGAAAGAACAAACACCTTACCCCCAAAAGGCTCGCGGGGGTTGCTCAGGATGTCTCGTAGCGTCCGATCCACGGCTTCAAATGCATGCCGATGGGTCATCGGTGCTTCATCCCAGATAATTAAGCTCGCCTTCTCGATCAGTTTTCGCAAATGTGATCGTTTGGAAATAGAGCAAGTCGAGTCCTTGTCTAACTTCAGTGGTATCTTGAAGGTGGAATGTGCTGTCCTCCCGCCCATAAGAAGTAGTGACGCGATCCCGCTGGACGCAACTGCTAGAGCAATTTTGCCGTCGAGCCGCACCCTTGCCAGTATGTGTCGAAGTAAGGTAGCTTTTCCTGTTCCCCCAGGTCCGTCAATGAAGAACAGCTTTTTGCCAATCGCCGGATCGCTTACTGCGGCAGTGATTTGGCCATAGATTGCTTGTTGCCCAGCATTGAGTCGACTACCAGCGCGCACAATTTCCTCCAACGTAGCCCGGTCGTATCCTGTTAACTCGCGGCGAATAAGTGAGTTTTCCTGAAGAGACTGGAGTACTAATCTTGGATGATCGCTGAGTTGAGGTAGATCAAAATCCTGAACGGAGTACCCGCTAACTCGCAAAAGGTCGTTAATACTTTTCAGCGTCTCGAACATAACAACGGAACCCCGAACTGGATCGAGCAGGTTGCGGTATCTGTGTAGAAAGTCCTCAGACAAATACTTGTAGAACGTATTCCACAAACCGCGAACATCGGTAGGCATTGAGTACACCAAAAGCGTAGCAAACAACTGGCGAAGCTGGTAGGGCATTTGATATGCGGCAGCCTCGGTCATACACGCAACCCACTCTTCGTCGTTTTGAAGGTAGCCGGCATGCAGGGCAGCCGTCTCATAGTTCGGGTGAACAACGCCACCTACCGTCCTTAAATCTTCGAATGAAGTTGGACCTCTGCGATGACACAGCATCACGCGAAGAAAAAACCGCTCAGCATCCCGTATCAGTGTTGTTTAATTAACATATTTATACTTTATTAACTTAAAAAGGGATGGTAATAATGTAAAAATCATTTTTATTAAGTAAAATGAGTTGCTTTGCCTATATCACTATTAGTGATTCAACGGCGATCGGCTAGTGGCGGACCTGCGCGATTTCCAAGACCTGCTGATGATCAAGAAACGCGATCTGGATGAATGGGCACGACAGGAGAAGGCTGCTCAAGCAGAGTTCCTGACGCTTGGTGAGCGGCGGCACGGGGTCAAGTGCTACACCTCGCCCGAGCTTTGCGGCGCTGCAGGAGCTGTTTAAGCGCAAGATCAAGCGAGCCAAGAAGAAACCAGCTGCGGTGGCAAGGAAGAAGGGAAAGAGCCTGACAGTGCGAGAGACGGCGAGGAGCAAGAAACGAAGAAGAGGACGAAGCCGAAGATTATGACGAAGATGACGACGACGATGACTAAGAAGAAGAGGATACCTGTCCGTCTGGATGCGACTTGACTCTGTACAAGAAGGTGCTGGCCCTGCGTGAGAAGCGTGCCGATGTAGACGACGCCATGGGGGAGCTGAACAAGGCGATCGAAGAGCTTCGGAAGGCCGGAGAGCGTCAGACAGCCAAGCAACGTGCGATCGACAAGGAGCTGGCTGCGTCGGAGCAGGATACGCAGCAGTTACAGAGTGAAAAGCAGTCGCGCTTCAACCAGCTGGACGTCATGGTGCCGCTCAGTACGCGGCAACTATGTTGTCTTGAAGCTCCGTCTCCGACTCAGCAGAACTCGACGCTACCTGCTCAAGCTGCTGGCTGCCTCGTGTTCACCACTGAGCGTATCGAGTCGCTGCAAGCAGAGAACAAGAAGCTGCGTTAACAGTTCCGAGACCTCCACAAACAGCAGAACGTGCTTGCTAAGGAGAAGCGTCAGCAGCAAGAAGCCATTGCAAGAGATCAGGACCGCAGCGAGCAGCTCATGCGACTGAAATTTGGACAGCTAGTGGACCTGGAGGTGCTGGATCGCGCTTGTGACGCGTCTTCGGTGGACGAGTTGCAGACTCGTGTCAAGTTACGCGAGGTCGAAGGTGAGCGATCTCTGCGTCATTGCATACCGAAATCCATCCCACTGGATAAAAAGACGCTGATACTAAGAATAAAATTAATTGACGCCATATTTGATTCAGGTTAATGGAGCGGTTGCATACCGTCCAGTAGAGGGCGGAGTTTGCCTTCCCGCCAGTACGTGTGAAAAGCGCGCTAAGTTCGCCTCGGGGGCGACCGGATTTAGCAGGAGGGCGAACAACAATCATGGATCTCGGCGAAAGTCTTGTGGAGTTGGAAGAGAACGAAGAACTGGCTTAAACTTCGAGCTAGGATTCGAAAGTTCCGAAGCTAGAAGTAGCTCGCTAACTTCAAGCAGGTCCATTTTTACAATGCTTACGTAAACATTTTGTAGAAACGTAGAAAGTCGAGTTATTAATAACTTTTTACTTATTAATGTAAAATCCTTATTACCAAACCTGACAACACTGCCCGTATCGACACGTGAATCAGTCTTCCGAGCGATGCTTGAAATTTGGTACGACGGGTCCATTGCTTATCCTTCCAACTGAATTTTTTCGGTACCTCCTGGTAAAGCATTGTTTTTGCGATTTGATTTTCCGGGGCCTCGCTGGCACACAAATCGAAGAAGCGAGTAAGCATCGTGTGCTCGCCATTCGCGAGAACGGTCTCAGGTCGGTCGCTAGTCCGAAAGGCAATCATCTGCCTCTGTTCCAGATGCACTGTGAGCTGCTCGACGGAATGACTCTTTCCTTGAACGGTAAAGTCAAGAAGCCGCATGCAAGCTTCAACAGGAGATATGTACCGTGCATTGAGATACCGCAACACCTCATTTGGCTCGTCGCGTGGTCTGCCCATCTGCTCACCATCCCCCCTCACGGCTTCAACCGTGAGTACTGCCTTATCGGAACCCTTGTACGCATATTTGTATAGATACTTCACAGCCGTGATAGCCGTACAAATCTCCACGCTGATATGACAGTTGTACTTCTGCGAGAAGTACGGATTGTAAGGTACAACCCATTGGTTTGCCGTCGCGTTGTCATACTCCCGACCTCGCAATTTTAACACACCCTCCGACCGACGGCGACGCCTGTAGACCGGATACCCATCAACATTTGCTCGTGTAATCTCCGCCAAAGGTTTTGGAAATCCTTTGGAGCACTTGCCGTCCTTCATACAGGCGCACTGGGATTTTAAGTGTCCACATGGACCATGCATCATGCACGTCATCACTGTCTTATAAAGATCTGGGTTGCTGACTTCGTCGGGAATCTCTGCAGAGACCATTTTGTCGATGATATCTCGTGTCCGTGGTTTGTCTTCGTCCGCCAAAATGATCAAGATATGCGCGTGAGGGAGGCCTCGCTTTTGGAATTCAACAGCGTAAATGCGAGCTTGGACGCGACCAAGTACTCCCTCGTCTAAATCCTTCAGCAGGGCGCGGAGTTTTAGCTGCCAAACTCGGGCTACTAAATCAGGACGGTCCTGTGCGGTATAGCCGCCAGGAATACCGCTGACAATTTCCTCCCATTCCGGATTGCACGTCCTCGTTAAAAAATATCCGGTTTTCCGTATTCGCGAACAATCGCCATTGAGTCCTGATAAGACTTGTACATCTGCCTGGGCCCACCAGTGATGTCGCTGGAAAATGATTTTCTTGCCAACGCGCTCTAAGAAATGCTGTTCTGTAGTGCGAGTAGACCTTGGGGGTTTGTAAACGGCGAGTTTCTCGATTGTACTCGGAAATTAGACCCTCGCCCTCACCTAAAACCAAGGTAGTCTCATCCAGATATGCGTCTGCTACGCCGGTGTAAAGCTCCGCCCGTAGTGTCTGTTGGTTATTGGAAACCCACCGCAAAAAAATCCTGCTCCACTTTCGCTCGTTGGTCGACACACCACTGCTGGAAGAGCCGACCACCGTGGTGTAAAGCGGTCCCATCGTCATCTTTTGGAAATAGTCGATACGCAACAAACTCTCGCAGAGACATCTTTGTTTTATCTCGATACTTTTGTCCGTTGGCGTAGGTATCAGTAAATGTCCAACCGTGCTCTCCCATCGGGAATAGCAAGGGATACTGTAGCGGATCATACATTGGGTTGGTCTCGAAAATACGCAAGAGTCCGTGCGGCTTGGTGTACAGCTGTAGATCCCGATACTTGTTAAAGTTTCCATCCTTGACCATTACGGCACCAACCTCGCTCACAGTAGGTAGATTGGTAGTCCCCGGTCTGCGCTTGTCAGCATGTAGATGGTACACAACGTTGATGTAGTCGTTTCCCTCTGCCATATCTCTTCGGATTTTCTCTCCGTGGTTGAGGTATTGCTTGGCAAATGGGTTGTACGTAGCCATCGTTAGCTCTAGAGTCGTCAGCTTCTCATGGTCGAGCTCCGCAAAAATACCCTTTCGTCGCAACGTTCTTTGCCTTAAATCATCATATACGATGTAGATCTGCGCAAATTTAGCAGGAAAAACTGACCGGATCTGTGGTCCATGCGAGGTAACAGAGAACCCAAGTAATGGCCCATAGCCCCTTGGACTCTGTAGGTGTACACCCCTCGCTGTCCTTGCACCGAAGTATCTTCTCTAACGCCTTGAACCTCACGGCAATCACTGCGAGTAACCCCGATAGAGGTAAAAGCAAAAACTTGATTGTACGCCCGAATATACTTCCTGAACTCGCGATCCCCATAGTACTGTAGAAGCACAGGAGGCACTCGCTTCAAAGCCCGTAGTCGTACTCTGCCTGCAAGGCAACACGACATTTGAGATTCACCTGGCCATTTCCAGGGTCCACACCAACCACACGGATAGATCCCAGGAAGCCGATGTCGGCCATCTGAAACGTTCTTCCCTGAGACCCGAGATTTATCGAATACGTCGTGGTTACAAAATGCATGCCCCCTGCGCACACATTTCCGTCGTATTCGTGCCGCCTCCTTCGCCGCCTCTTGCACTTCAATGGCTTGAGCCGAACGGGTATCAGCGTGACGTTGACGATCGATTTCATGGAGATGACCTGCTTCGTCTTGCGTAATGTGCTCGCGGATTTCCCGACGGAGTTCTGAATTATGTTCCCTTGCCGCTGCTCGAGCTTCATCTGAAAGGCTGGCACGATGCGTGCGCTGCCGCTCGGTATTTGTAACTCTCTGTACAGCGACCGCAGCAAGTGAGCCAGTCTGTCCCTCAGCTTCGTGCGTACGCAGATCCGCCAAGGCCTTGTTGAGTCGAAGTCGCTGTTGGTTCAGTCTCGCCAAACGCCGGCGCTTAGACTCCGAATCTTCCACACCGTTTGGCGCCCTGTTTACATGCTCATTTACGCGCATAGATTCCTCAATCTCAGCCCTTGTTCGACGTCGCCTGACCCGTCCGGTACCACCTGCCGGTTGGGGGATGTGTAGAGTTTCAGACGGCCCTACATCTACGGTGGTATTAGCAGCATTGTTGTGCAGCTGAAGTGGCTCGATTGTTAGACGGCCAATTTCAGTATCGAACGGATCAGGAGCCTCGAGGAGAAGAGCTTCCCGGTTAACATTAATGATGTTTAGCCGTTCCCTTCGATGTGCAGCAGCAACGTCGACGCGACGCTCAGCCCGAGAGCGGTTCTGCAAGCGGTGACGCCTGACAGGGCTCTCCTCCGAATGTAGGGGCGAAGCGTACCGGCGACCCAGCACAGCTCGCTCAGCTTGAGTAACAGATACGTCCGCAGCCGAATCAGCGGCAGCTTGAAGCGCACGGGCGACTTGGCGGCGATTTAGCCGACTCCGCGCTTGCCTCCTATTGGCGGCTCTGCGTACGCGGACCGGACGATCCTCTACGGCCGGCGGCGTAGCGTACCTCGCTTCCAAAGCTCTCCATTCCTCTTGGCTGACCATGGGGTCGAAGGCAAAATTAGACCTGGGAGTCGACACTGAGAACTCACATGACCATTGCAGCCCCCTAACGTTAAACGTGACACACCGGCGTATGCGCAAGTGTTTCGATATCTTGAAGAATCCGGCCGCTAAGAAAGGAACCCGCTCGATTCTTTAATAAATTAATAAAGATAAATAAATAAGTAATTAATTAATAAAGTAGACAGTAAGATGAGAGCAAAGCTAATTTATTCCATTTAAGAGGAAAAGGGCAAAGATTTATTTCATTTAAGAGGAAAAGGGCAAAGATTAGACCGAATTATCCGGTATCAGAAGTTAAATCTATGACACACTCGTCACCGTTTCTTTTGGGTTCGGCATAATCGTCGATGAACCATGGTTCAGGCTCATCGTCGTCGTCGGTATCGCTGTCTTCGTAGTCCTCACTGTCCGAATCGAACAGCTCGAGAGCGTTAACTCTAGAGCGAAGATACGCAATCGTATGTCGAGCGCGGTCCAGCGTAGCGCGAAGGTCTGCAATTTCTTTGTGATAGCTGTACCGAGGACGTTGGACCGGACGTACGTCGAGGTAGCTGTTGCAATTCGAAATCACGTGTGCGGCGAAGAACCATAAAGGTAATTGAATAATGAGAGTTTTAAATTAATAAATTGGGTTTGACCTTTAATAAAACCTATATGTGTAAGTGCCTGATTTACGTTGACATACGATATGGTGGTCCGTTTGTAATCTCCAGCTGTTGCGTACCTAAAAATGCAAAGCGACGATAATGCTCTCTGTCGGTAATCGTGCTGGTAATAAGCATGGTCGTCCAAGAAACGGCGGATAGACTCGCACAGCTGTCTATTCGAAATGCATTTAACATGTACTCGCAATAATGTGTTTGTGTGCGGTTAATAAATTGTGGGCTCGCAAAAAAAAAATTGTGGTGCTGCTGAGAAAAATCTAGTGGCAAATAAACGAATTCAGATTTATAAAAACTGGCTGTTTCATGGTTGAGCAATCGTCATTAAATCCAGTTTATTTACCAATCATGTATGTTATTCTCATTAATTTTGTCCAATGAACTGTCCGGAAAAGCGTGACAGGCACGACAATTTAGTGTGACGGACAGACAGGTTGCTGCAGTAGATGTTTAAGACTAGCCGAGCGCCGCCGCTACGCGGCGGTAGTTTTTGTTAAATCACCTTTTTTTTTGCCCCTATAGCTCAGTGGTAGAGCACTCGCTTTTTTGCCCCTATAGCTCAGTGGTAGAGCACTCGCTTCGTAAGCGAAAGGTCGGTGGTTCGATCCCGCCTGGGGGCTCTTCTTTTGCCTCTCCTGCCTCACTACTTCCTTACCGATGCCTTCAGCTTACTAGCTTGCTAGTTTGCTAGTTTGCTATTGTGCACTTTGCGTGACCAGCCTGTCCGTAGCCACACTCAATGCTCGCTCTGTTGTACGCTGACCGCTCTTCATTATTGTTCCACCACATCTAATACCCAGACACCAACATTCGGATCTTCCAGATGAATTCTTGGTGTTGCGGCTGCCCGACGCCGTAGGTAAAGTCGTGCCGAAGACTGCTGTCGCGTGTGAATCGTGTCTGTGAC
Source organism: Phytophthora infestans T30-4 (assembly GCF_000142945.1). Lineage (NCBI taxonomy): Eukaryota > Oomycota > Peronosporomycetes > Peronosporales > Peronosporaceae > Phytophthora > Phytophthora infestans. The sequence continues at coordinate 307,878 of NW_003303694.1, read as the reverse complement.
AATGTATAAGAAGATATCATCACGAGCAGCAACAATTGTCGGATCTGCTAGCATAATGTCACTGATTCTGACCGTGCAAGTTGTCCCCCCCCCTGTTGAGAGTATTATGTACAAGATGATATCCGTGGCGGGTTAGAACATAAGCAGCGTACGTAGGTGGTGGCCAACATGCCACCAGCCGAAGACATGCAGAGGTGAAAGACGCTGAATGCTTTGACGATTGAAGATTGTGCTGCCGGCGAGTGCGGATGTTCTCTCTTAGTGTTGTCAGTATTTGATAAAGGCGTGCGGTATGCGCTGTATCTATGGGTGGTAGCACAGGTCGTGACGGTATGTGAGGGGTGGTCGTGAGTTTGGTTTGGTTGATTTAATTCTGATGAGGGTGGGAGTGGATATCTATGTTTTTTGTTGCATAACGATGACAGCTTGGCCGAGTGGTTAAGGCGTTAGCCTGCTAAGTTAATGGGGCAACCCGCGTGAGTTCGAATCTCACAGCTGTCGTTTTCCTTTACCTCAGCCGACTCGCGGTAGCAAAAGCAACTATTTCCTGACCTGCTGACCAGGTAGATAGATACCTCTGCTTGTTGCTGGATAGTGTTTCCGACCAACACACGTGGCCAAGCGTGTGAAGACATTGCGCAGCTAATCTGGAAATGCTGGTGGATGCACGGACTGGGCTGGTAGTCCTTCCCTTTTCGACGAAAGTGGTTCTGGATGTGAGGCCCAAGGCTAGCAGCTATATGTTGGTGACGCGAGGCGTGTGGTAGGAACCACTTCGGTGGTCATCCGTAAAAATTTGAACGATACAGAGAAGATTAGCATGGCCCCTGCGCAAGGATGACACGCATAAATCGAGAAGTATCGCACTTTTTCCTTGGTGGCGTGGTCGTGTGCTCGGCAGATGGTGAGCATTGTAACCGTGCGGCTGTTAAGGTGGGAAGACGGACAGAGAAACGAAGGACGCGCGAAAGCTTAAAGCATGAGGGAAGAGGGGAATGAGCCCCCGACCTTCACCACCACTTTTGCTGCTATTCACCGTATTTGCTGCACTTACGCGACGATGTCGCTTCTTTCCTGGACGCGAAGGCGGCGGGCGGTCTTGCAACGCGTTCTTCATGAGCAGGTGGGGAAGGATGTCGAGGCGACTATGTCAGTCACCATGCCACACATGGAAACACGATTACTCACGCCCGTCGTGAGTCACGTTACACAGGTACCTGGTGTCAGTAGAATAGACGTTAGTAATGCAGCCGTAGGCGAACGATGACACCAATAAACGTACCGCCGATTCCTCGTCGAACACTCGGGGGCTGGACGTATGCAATATTTCAGAATTGAGACGCATCAGTAATATGTGCAGAGGTCAGTGGCCATAGAGGCTCCGACATAAGGGCCTTTAATGCTGGTTGTGTCTATGCTATACTCATCAGTACAGTCTCAGCCGCTACCCCAACCTTCACCTCAAAATTCGTACACTGTTTTGCCTCAATAAGGAAGTCCTGATATGAATACAATTTAAAAGTACTTGTCGTGACAGAGGTTGGACCACAACTGAAATTAAATGACTTAGATTAAAATGAACCGAAGGTAACCTTTCTTAATCAAACTATAATGTATCCAGCAGTGCTCGAGCGTTGTTGCTGGAAGTTGCTGCCATGCAGTAGCACACCATTTGATACCTTGCAGCATGCCTACTTTGTATGGGCTTTCACACCTTCATCGATTGTTACCAGTGCCTGGTTCATTTTGGTGCGAAGAATTATCACGTTTGAGGCAGTAGAGAATCTCTTGATTGAGCGGTTGTAGCTTGGAAGTCGTACTTAAGGGAAGTTTTTCTATACGAACATTGCTTAGCGCAACGCCGTCATCACCATGTGACGAGTCATTGTCAACTAGAAGCAATATGTGTCTGCCTTCGTTTTGCATCGTTTTGACTAGATCCTGTAGCCACAACTGGTACGTGTCCGTCGCCATACATGCCTTGGCTGTAGATCTGTACTTGATGTCGCCGAGCTTGTCCTTGATCCAGCGCGGGTTCTTGGACTTGCCGATGAATAGTAACGCTAGTTTGTGAAATCCGGTGAGGCTGGTGCACAGGGCTAAATTAATGCGCGACTTGTTCTGCTTTAATGCAGGCGCATCGCCAATGCACATAGACCCACGAGGTACGCTGTCATAAAATAATCCGGTCTCGTCCATATTGTAGAATTTAGAGTAGGGATATGTACTAATGACGTGGCGTAGTCGCTCGATTTCAGGGGCTGCAACGTCTAAATCGACAGCACCGGACTCACCAAAAGCTCTACGCCAGCGAATTCCGTGAAGATGCCGAAGCCATGACCATGTACATTTTGGCTGCGACGACTCCGGGATGCTCAGGCGTCTTGCTAGCGTGCGCGCCTGCATCGTAATCATCTCACCCGAGAGCGATACCTGTACGTCATCGCACATTAGAACGAACTCGACGACGCTTTGGTCGAGATGTGTAGCTGGAATCTAGGACATACCTTTTAATGGGCCAAGCAATCCGCGGATAACCATCGCATGGTCGTCACGGCCTTCAACACGCTGTCAATGACTTGTTGCGACGGTGCCCTCGATAGCGACAGATCTGTGCATGCGAGTTCAGTAAGAGCAGCGTTGGTAGCCTCAGGTTATTTCCTGTGGAGCTCACATATCGCTAGCTCCTGCTGCTTCGAAAGGTGGAGACGTTTACGGAAAGGCTTCTGAGTTTTGGGTGTAGCAGGAATTTTAGTGGTGTCAACAGGTACGTATTTAGTTGGAGAAAATTAGGAGCTGAGATTTCTCTAACGATCTCCGTGGCGATTTTCTCGCGTAGTGAGGACACGATGCGGATACTGTATTCTTATGTCCTCAATGCTAGCGTTTTGATTGGTGAATTCGCTAGCTTGGTATCCGATTGGCTAGACTAAAAGCATTTTGCTACTAAATAAATGCTTTTGCATCAAAATGAATACAAGGATGTGAAGATACGTTTCTCACATGTTATTAGGAATTATAGATTCCTTTTTGAGGCAAAATAAGGTATCTATATCATCAATACATGTTTAGTAAAGGGACAGGGTCAAAACTACCCTCATATTTAAAGCCGAGTAGTGAGGGGTTTTAAGCTGCACCGCCGCCTGTACAAAGGTCCTGCGTGGCTTTATCGGTCGTGGTTGCCGCCGGGAAACTTTTGGGGATCGATCCTCCTCCACAACGATCGACCCCTCCTCCAGAACGATTAGTTTCAAAGACTTGCAGTACTAAACGCAACTACCCCGAAAGCGCTGTTGTGCGTGCTTGTGGTGTGTATTGTCTATCAGGCTTAGTTGAAGGTTTCATTTACTCTAAACAAGTTTAGGAGATCACACATTTTGGATTAGAGTTTCAGCTTTACGCTAAATGTTTAGCCAAGTTTTGTTGGAGCAAGTGTATAAAACATGCGTGACTGGCGCAATGGATAGCGTATCAGACTTCGAATCTGGGGTTTGCGGGTTCGAGTCCCGCGTCGCGTAAATTTGTTTGAATATCCCGAAACCAACAATTTTGTAACTCGGACAGACCCACATCACCAGCGGTTGACTACTAGCCTACTAGCGCTCTGGGCGCCTCTCCGCGGACGCTAGGGTATGGTTGGTTGGTGTAGAGAGGGTTGACCACCTCCGCTGCGCTGCGGTGGCCTTAGAGTTTCTACTTAGAGCGAAACTATATATAATATGTGTACTGTGATCTACGTTCCAAAACTACACTACACACAATAGAGAGCTTTCGGAAGGTCGGAATTGACCACGTTTCAGCTTCAAATTCAGTTTGACGGTGGGTAGGGCGCCAATCTTATCTCGAAAGTGATTAGGTTCCAGGTCCACGGAGGCTATCTAAAAGCGGGTTTCAACAGAGATTGCCACACTCGCAAATGGTGTTCGTTGCATTGAAGCTTTCTGCGGATGATGCGTTCATTGTTGTTGCTTCTGTATGGATCCTGGCTAGGAGAAACCGGAGGCGCTTCGCAAGAATCATGGCCGTGCTGCAACGAAATAACTGCTTACGACTGCGAGACGCACCCCCTCCTGTTGATCGATCAAGATCATTTGACATCATGCTAGACGATTCAACTGCTAAAGTTCGCTATCGTTTTTTTCTATTGCTGAATTGGCGGTTCTGGCCACCAAGCTGCGGCTTCCGGAGGACGGAGTGACAACACCGTCAGGTGATCGCGTGTGTCGTGCTGAAGCTTTAGCGATGTTGTGTCGGCGACTTTCGGAGCCATCGAAATTGTTGACAGTAGCAAGTGAGTTTGGTAGAGGGACTGGCCCGTACAGTCGAGTAGTGAAAGCAACCGCACAGCTCATCGTTGACCAACACCGCGATTGAGTCTACTTCAACAATGATTTAGTCCACTTACGCATTACCGAGTACGCTGCTGCTATTCACGCGAAGGGTTCACCTTTACGAGCGTGTTAGGCTTTTATTGATGGCACCAAGCAGTACGTGGCTAGACCTAGTGCAAGAGAGACACCTGTGTCGCGATACGAAAACCTCCGGCGAGCTCTATACAACATTCATCCTCGACGACACTGTTTTAATTGGCGGAGTATCCAAGCCCCTGATGGAATCATTATCAGTTTGTTTGGTTCATTAGAAGGAAGACGCCACGACTCAACCATGCTCAATCTTAGCGGCATTCTAGACCTAATGGAGGATGATCAAAGTGGCATGTTTTGCGGAAAGCTCATATACGGCGACCCAGTGTACGGGTGTAGCCGATATATATGTTGACCATCAATTGCAACAGCTTCTTCAGCTTCTGAAGTTAATCGTAACATGAGCAGCGTAAGAGAAAGCGTCGAGTGGGGCTTTGGCCGCGTGAAAACGTTATGGGAATTTCTCAACTGGGACAAGAAGAATCGGGCACGGCAAACCGCTGTGGGGAATCTTTTTTTCGTTGGCGTCCTACTTACTAATTGCCACACATGCATGCAACCACTCGGCAATCAAGCTTCCATGTTTTTCGGGTTAAGTCCACCGCCAATTGATATCTACCTGGGCATCGCTACTCCGTAGATTTTTTCTACATCAACACTGACTTGAGGAAGTCAAACATCCTCTTTTCACGTTCTTCATCTGCTTTTTGGCGGTGAGTTTCAAGGTCCAGCTCATGTTGACGGCGTTTTTCTGCTTCTGCAGCCTCATGAAGACGTTGTTTTTCAGCTTGGTCTTGCTCAAACGCTAATCGTTCTGCCTTGAACTCGTATTTATTTCCATCATCTTCACTAGTCGACTTCAAGCTGTCCGTAAGAGCATCGATGACAACAGCCAAACGTTCTCGTTTGGTAATCTTACCTTTTTAAGCGCTTCCTAGTTGAGCAGAACGCTTACGCCCCACCTTGCTAGCTGCATCTGAGTCCTTCTCGCCGTCGTCATTCTCATCGTCGTCGTCGCCGGCAACGGATTCATGCACTGCAAGGCGCCGCACGAGCTCACCTGAACTCTCAATTCCTACTTGCTTCGCTTCCTTAATCTTGTTGGTAGCCTCCAATTTCTCGTTTCAGTCGTCGGTCTGGGCAATTATATCAAGCAAAAGTCGATCCCGCTCTCCAAACTGCTCTACGAATCCAGACCTTCGCATAGACTGGCATTGATCTCTCTTTCACTCTTTTAACAACGTAATGAAGCGAGTACGCAGGGCTGTACCACGCTTATTCACACCAATTTCGGGGTGGGCGCCACAGTGAACAGCAATATCATCAAACACCTTCATAATTTCCTTTGCCGTACCAACAGGAGCTCGCCATGGCTGAAAAGCGTTGACAGCTCGTAGAAGAACAACATCGTCGACAGCAGCAAACTTCTTGCGAGACGCAGGATTGCTCTTGTCCACTGTGGTAGCAAGCTGGGTACCCGGGACCTTGTTAGCGTTTACTGGGGTTACACTAGAGCCAGAAGCTCCTTTTAAGTTGCCAATGTCCTCGTTCATCCTACGAGCGCAGAGGATCCAGTGTCACCGGAGAAACAAAGCAGGTAAATGCGTTTGGTGGCGATCGAGCTTGGTGCTTCTTTTCGTTTTGAAACGACCGGCCATTGGAGAAACCGAAAAGATTGTTCAGATTCACTTTCAGATGCATAGGTAGACGATTACTTCATCTGAAATTGAAACTCAAACGCTCCCGGAAGTTCTCTAATATCCTTAGTGTTCATGTTATGGGAGACATGACCAAGGTTTAACGTGATCCGCATAATGAGCACCATCTTACCCGGGAAGGTTTTGCAAATAACCCCATTTGAGCGCATAGCTCCCAAAATGACACGAATCGGAGATGCGCGTGGCTGCAAAGTTTAAATATGCTGTCCAGGAGACGTGTCAGTATCAATGATGATCCTAAATTGGCATAGATCGGTGAGGAATCCCAGTTTGGCTGGAGTAAATAAGCCTACTCAAATATCTTACCATCTGCACGTCGTCGCCGTGAGGCAGTCGACACCATATCTTTGATTGCGACGGTCTTTTAGAGCAAGGTTTGGTCGACTCCTCGCGCGAAGTATCTTTTGGACAGGTAGTATTTGCCGATGTTCGCCACAAACACCAATATTATGCCTTAAAATTGTTCCTCTGAGCTCTTTATGATATTACTGAAGGGTCTTTCCACGATCTGCCGCATGCATTGATCTTACTTGTAAAGCTGACTAATTACTGACTAATTTGCGTAGCTACGGCCTGACCGAGTGGCGTAGATCCTTTCCGATTGACATTTACTGGTTCCGATATGTATGGCGAACCTACGAAGCCACATGGCTATAGACAAATTATCAGATCGTAGATATCTTAGACTTGAATCGAAAAGTAGCTCATGTACATTAGATGAAGTACTTTCGCTGTCTACCTAACTGCTCGGCGTGCTATTTGATATGTTCGTGTATATCCCGCAATGTCGCGAATGGTGTTGTCGTACCCATGCATTGGGTCACTGCTGCGATCTCAGTACTCTTGCATCGTCGTGCTAGCTTACTGTACCTACGCTTATGATGTATCCGTCTATATGATCAAGCGCGTCACTAATTGAGCACGGGTCATACCCGCGGTGATGGAGGCAACCTGATACAGGCCAGCTGACCAGGCGTCTGTTAGCAGTAGTCAAAGCAAATATATACGCTCGCGGTAGGTACACATTATAGCCATCCGCGACTCAACCGAGCTCTTATCTCGGCCGTTATGGACAGCGCAGTAGTACGTACAGATATACGTAGACCTGCCGCGCCTACCGGTACAGTCTGCACTGCTCCTATCGGCAACAACTTATTCGTCGCACATAGTGCTTACACAGTTCTGTAGTTTCAATTTGTGGGCGCACATTAGTGGATTTACGCTGTGAACGTTGACGATACAGATAGCGTGGTGTTGCCCTTGTCCAAGTGAGCGAGTGTACGTGTAACGCCTATGCTGATAGGGATGGTGAGCTTGCGGCTCTCCACAGTAGATACCATGTGCTAAATATTATTTGAAACGCGCTACGCTCGTAAGCACTACTGTATACAAACACAAAGATAAGCGGGATAAAGGGGGCTTTAGGGGTATTTGTTTTTCTCCGTCAAATTACTTGCTCTTGTACTGCTTCGTTTGCTCGATGCGCTTGGTGTTTCGGGCAGTCGGCTTGCGAGGGTGGATGCTCTACTTCTTATTTTTGGGGGTACCAATCAGGGCCCATGATTTCTATAACATTAGCTAGACAATTCTGACGGTGCACCTCTGCTGGGTCCAGTGGGGGAGATTTTTTTTAGAGCGCGGTCGCTTTTGGGTCGTTCTCGCAGGCAATTTAGCGTCACGCGATGTCGCCCGCTGGAACACGTAGCCATACTGAAGCTTCCTGCAGCAGGCGCAGTGCGCCTGTGTGTTCATCGTAGACCGCTGCGGATTTAGCAGTAGCAGGTCAATATTGGCCTTGCACGTGGGCCTCGCCATGCTGCAAACTGTGAACAAACGATTATAATTACTAACGTGCGTAAAAGTATTAGGTATTCTAACGGATATTTAATGCTTTGTGTATTTTATTAAACAAAATAGTAAATCGTATTCTATCATAAGCTTTTTATTGCTTTAGCCAATAAAACACGTAGAAATATTTTCCAGTACACGGCCATTTAATGCTGCTACTCATCATTAAACAAAAATACTTTTATTTTAATTTTGGCAATCGCTCAAATAATACTATTTTCATTTTTTTAAACCAAACATACTTTTAACCAATAACAATGATTTTAAACGCTACCACGTAGGTACCATTCACGCATGCAGTGCGGTGTCCGGGTGCAACTAACGCAAATGTCGTGAAGTCTACTTTAATAAAAATTTAATAAATAAGGATAAAAATACTCTACCTTAAAAAGTGCATGGAAAATAACATCGCAGAGCTCATAGAAAATAAAGTGGTTACTGTGCCTGATTTACAGTAGACACGACAGGTTTTGCGTAGCTAAATGTAAATACGTAATTGTCAGCACCGCTCCCCTTGGTGCTTACATCCAATCGGCGCGCTTCGTTCTCGGCAGAAATGTTTACCTTACGTCCAATCGCGAGGGCGGGAGACAGTCTGATCGGGCGACAGATCTAGTCAGTGTCGCAGGTCGGCAGGTATTGCCCAATCAGGGCGCGAGCTAATTGTGTGACGCTTTTGGACATATTTGTAATTTTGGCATAGCTAGGTCGAGTCAGAAAGATAGGCGCGGTCGGTAAGATGGGACTTAAATGTATTAGACAGGCCAAGTGTAGCCATGCGAAAAGGCAGGAAAAAGCAGCAAGACAGGAAACCGACGGACTTATTGACAAACGGACAGACACGCTGCAAGGTTAGAAGCGGAGCGATCATTTTCATGCGCTTCCTCTGGAGTATATCACAGGCGATCTGGTTCCTGTTACAAATAGAATAGGCGTATGAGTAAATGGCGCAGCAACGGCATGGAGGTTAAAGTGGCTTGCGAATGTGGTCATTCCCACCATCCCATTTTTTGTTAACGTGGCAAGGCTACAATTCTTAGAAAGGAGGCAGAAGAAATTATCATACAGTGGCTCAACGCCCTGCGCAAGGACGACGCCCCGGATCGTGATCAATGCTAAAACTTAAAGGTTTTGAGATGGCAGAGTCATGTGGACTTGTGGGAAATCCGTTCTCTGCTTCGTCTGTCACTTCCACCTAAAGCACGACAAGGCTGTAGAAGCCTTAAAACCGCTTAGAGTGGAGGTACTGCAGCTTATCGTAGAAGGCAGCTGTGTTAGGGTTTTAATGCAGATCAAACTGGTAAGGCAGCTAACAAAAGTAAAGCTTGTAATTCTATTTAAACTGCTCCAAAACAAGCAAAGGGTATCAAGACAGTGTGGACTAGCTGCGGAAATAAAGGCGAAGAAAACTACAGCCATACTCCTTGATGATTGGAGTGGCAACAAGCACGGCGCTTTTTTCGTTTTTGTTTGTGTCTTCACAAAAATGAAAATGACGAGCGCATCAGGTTTGGTACAACTGTTTAGCACGAAATGAAAGTGCTTGAGAACAAGCAAGCCTGTCGAATTTACGGTAACAATATAGTATGGTGGAGCGACAAACGTTTGATCAAGTTTACAAAATATCACTTCGCGAGCCAATTAGATCGCTGAGAATATGCTCTTACTCTGAAATGACTTCAGTGCGCACTGGACCCAGTCTGCTCTAGATTTTGCCACTCTTTCGCCTTCAAAGTATGCGTGTGTATGTCAGCCTGTTGACAAATGAAAAAGACATTTACAGATAACTTTTAGCACTGTGAGTCGACATTATTAGAGGACAGCTGAGCTTCTACAAGACGGTGAGAAAGAGAGCCTTCAGCGAAAAAAGGATCATTGAACACAAAATTTTTACTACTGGATCAAGAAAGTGCGTGTAGTACTCCTAATACCAATGTCGAAAGTTCTCCCTGTCCAGTCTTTTCCTGAGACAGCTACTTTTCGCCTCCATCTATCTTATCACCGACCATGCCCACGTCCCTGTAATACCTTCAGCTGTAATGCTAGCAGTCGACGCTAAAATCTCAGACCGTTTGAGTCGCAGGCATTGCCTCCGACTCCTTCAGATGATAAGGTGGTGACAGTATCGCAACATGAAGTGTGAGTGAGTCTTGGCTCACGCCGAAAACGATACGAGCCAGAACCGTGGCTCTGCTAACTACTCAGATCCCATCAGAATTTCTGATTTCCTACAGCCGAAAGGATGACAACAGTGCCTTTTAGCTACGAACGAAGGACGCGCGAAAGCTTAAAGCATGAGGGAAGAGGGGATCAAACCCCCGACCTTCACCACCACTTTTGCTGTTATTCACCGTATTTGCTGCACTTACGCGACGATGTCGCTTTTTTCCTGGACGCAAAGGCGGCGGGCGGTCTTGCAACGCGTTCTTCATGAGCAGGTGGAGAAGGATGTCGAGGCGATTATGTCAGTCACCATGCCACACATGGAAACACGATTACTCACGCCCGTCGTGAGTCACGTTACACAGGTACCTGGTGTCAGTAGAATAGACGTTAGTAATGCAGCCGTAGGCGAACGATGACACCAATAAACGTACCGCCGATTCCTCGTCGAACACTCGGGGGCTGGACGTATGCAATATTTCAGAATTGAGACGCATCAGTAATATGTGCAGAGGTCAGTGGCCATAGAGGCTCCGACATAAGGACCTTTAATCCTGGTTGTGTCTATGCTATACTCATCAGTACAGTCTCAGCCGCTACCCCAACCTTCACCTCAAAATTCGTACACTGTTTTGCCTCAATAAGGAAGTCCTGATATGAATACAATTTAAAAGTACTTGTCGTGACAGAGGTTGGACCACAACTAAAATTAAATGACTTAGATTAAAATGAACCGAAGGTAACCATTCTTAATCTATCTATATAATGTATCCAGCAGTGCTCGAACGTTGTTGCTGGAAGTTGCTGCCATGCAGTAGCACACCATTTGATACCTTGCAGCATGCCTACTTTGTATGGGTTTTCACACCTTCATCGATTGTTACCAGTGCCTGGTTCATTTTGGTGCGAAGAATATCACGTTTGAGGCAGTAGAGAATCTCTTGATCGAGCGGTTGTAGCTTGGAAGTCGTACTTAAGGGAAGTTTTTCTATACGAACATTGCTTAGCGCAACGCCGTCATCACCATGTGACGAGTCATTGTCAACTAGAAGCAATATGTGTCTGCCTTCGTTTTGCATCGTTTTGACTAGATCCTGTAGCCACAACTGGTACGTGTCCGTCGCCATCCATGCCTTGGCTGTAGATCTGTACTTGATGTCGCCGAGCTTGTCCTTGATCCAGCGCGGGTTCTTGGACTTGCCGATGAATAGTAACGCTAGTTTGTGAAATCCGGTGAGGCTGGTGCACAGGGCTAAATTAATGCGCGACTTGTTCTGCTTTAATACAGGCGCATCGCCAATGCACATAGACCCACGAGGTACGCTGTCATAAAATAATCCGGTCTCGTCCATATTGTAGAGTTTAGAGTAGGGATATGTACTAATGACGTGGCGTAGTCGCTCGATTTCAGGGGCTGCAACGTCTAAATCGACAGCACCGGACTCACCAAAAGCTCTACGCCAGCGAATTCCGTGAAGATGCCGAAGCCATGACCATGTACATTTTGGCTGCGACGACTCCGGGATGCTCAGGCGTCTTGCTAGCGTGCGCGCCTGCATCGTAATCATCTCACCCGAGAGCGATACCTGTACGTCATCGCACATTAGAACGAACTCGACGACGCTTTGGTCGAGATGTGTAGCTGGAATCTAGGACATACCTTTTAATGGGCCAAACAATCCGCGCATAACCCTCGCATGGTCGTCACGGCCTTCAACACGCTGTCAATGACTTGTTGCGACGGTGCCCTCGATAGCGACAGATCTGTGCATGCGAGCTCAGTAAGAGCAGCGTTGGTAGCCTCAGGTTATTTCCTGTGGAGCTCACATATCGCTAGCTCCTGCTGCTTCGAAAGGTGGAGACGTTTACGGAAAGGCTTCTGAGTTTTGGGTGTAGCAGGAATTTTAGTGGTGTCAACAGGTACGTATTTAGTTGGAGAAAACTAGGAGCTGAGATTTCTCTAACGATCTCCGTGGCGATTTTCTCGCGTAGTGAGGACACGATGCGGATACTGTATTCTTATGTCCTCAATGCTAGCGTTTTGATTGGTGAACTCGCTAGCTTGGTATCCGATTGGCTAGACTAAAAGCATTTTGCTACTAAATAAATGTTTTTGCACCAAAATGAATACAAGGATGTGAAGATACGTTTCTCACAGGTTATTAGGAATTATAGATTTCTTTTTGAGGCAAAATAAGGTATCTATATCATCAATACATGTTTAGTAAAGGGACAGGCTCAAAACTACCCTCATATTTAAAGCCGAGTAGTGAGGGGTTTTAAGCTGCACTGCCGCCTGTACAAAGGTCCTGCGTGGCTTTATCGGTCGTGGTTGCCGCCGGGGAACTTTTACGGATCGATCCTCCTCCACAACGATCGACCCCTCCTCCAGAACGATTAGTTTCAAAGACTTGCAGTACTAAACGCAACTACCCCGAAAGCGCTGTTGTGCGTGCTTGTGGTGTGTATTGTCTATCAGGCTTAGTTGAAGGTTTCATTTACTCTAAACAAGTTTAGGAGATCACACATTTTGGATTAGAGTTTCAGCTTTACGCTAAATGTTTAGCCAAGTTTTGTTGGAGAAAAAGTATAAAACATGCGTGACTGGCGCAATGGATAGCGTATCAGACTTCAAATCAGGGGGTTGCGGGTTCGAGTCCCGCGTCGCGTAAATTTGTTTGAATATCCCGAAACCAACAATTTTGTAACTCGGACAGACCCACATCACCAGCGGTTGACTACTAGCCTACTAGCGCTCTGGGCGCCTCTTCGCGGACGCTAGGGTATGGTTGGTTGGTGTAGAGAGGGTTGACCACCTCCGCTGCGCTGCGGTGGCCTTAGAGTTTCTACTTAGAGCAATATATATATATATATATGTATACTGTGATCTACGTTCCAAAACTACACTACACACATTAGAGAACTTTCGGAAGGTCGGAATTGACCACGTTTCAGCTTCAAATTCAGTTTGACGGTGGGGAGGGCGCCAATCTTATCTCGAAAGTGATTAGGTTCCAGGTCCACGGAGGCTATCTAAAAGCGGGTTTCAACAGAGATTGCCACACTCGCAAATGGTGTTCGCTGCATTGAAGCTTTCTGCGGATGATGCGTTCATTGTTGTTGCTTCTGTATGGATCCCGGCTAGGAGAAACCGGAGGCGCTTCGCAAGAATCATGGCCGTGCTGCAACGAAATAACTGCTTACGACTGCGAGACGCACCCCCTCCTGTTGATCGATTAAGATCATTTGACATCATGCTAGACGATTCAACTGCTAAAGTTCGCTATCGTTTTTCTATTGCTGAATTGGCGGTTCTGGCCACCGAGCTGCGGCTTCCGGAGGACGGAGTGACAACACCGTCAGGTGATCGCGTGTGTCGTGCTGAAGCTTTAGCGATGTTGTGTCGGCGACTTTCGGAGCCATCGAAATTGTTGACAGTAGCAAGTGAGTTTGGTAGAGGGACAGGCCCGTACAGTCGAGTAGTGAAAGCAACCGCACAGCTCATCGTTGACCAACACCGCGATTGAGTCTACTTCAACAATGATTTAGTCCACTTACGCATTACCGAGTACGCTGCTGCTATTCACGCGAAGGGTTCACCTTTACGAACGTGCTAGGCTTTTATTGATGGCACCAAGCAGTACGTGGCTAGACCTAGTGCAAGAGAGACACCTGTGTCGCGATACGAAAACCTCCGGCGAGCTCTACACAACATTCATCCTCGAAGACACTGTTTTAATTGGCGGAGTAGCCAAGCCCCTGATGGAATCATTATCAGTTTGTTTGGTTCATTAGAAGGAAGACGCCACGACTCAACCATGCTCAATCTTAGCGGCATTCTAGACCTAATGGAGGATGATCAAAGTGGCATGTTTTGCGGAAAGCTCATATACGGCAACCCAGCGTACGGGTGTAGCCGATATATATGTTGACCATCAATTGCAACAGCTTCTTCAGCTTCTGAAGCTAACCGTAACATGAGCAGCGTAAGAGAAAGCGTCAAGTGGAGCTTTGGCCGCGTGAAAACGTTATGGGAATTTCTCAACTGGGACAGGAAGAATCGGGCACGGCAAACCGCTGTGGGGAATCTTTTTTTCGTTGGCGTCCTACTTACTAATTGCCACACATGCATGCAACCACTCGGCAATCAAGTTTCCATGTTTTTCGGGTTAAGTCCACCGCCAATTGATATCTACCTGGGCATCGCTACTCCGTAGATTCTTTCTACATCAACACTGACTTGAGGAAGTCAAACATCCTCTTTTCACGTTCTTCATCTGCTTTTTGGCGGTGAGTTTCAAGGTCCAGCTCATGTTGACGGCGTTTTTCTGCTTCTGCAGCCTCATGATGACGTTGTTTTTCAGCTTGGTCTTGCTCAAACGCTAATCGTTCTGCCTTGAACTCGTATTTATTTCCATCATCTTCACTAGTCGACTTCAAGCTGCCCGTAAGAGCATCCATGACAACAGCTAAACGTTCTCGTTTGGTAATCTTACCTTTTTAAGCGCTTCCTAGTTGAGCAGAACGCTTACGCCCCACCTTGCTAGCTGCATCTGAGTCCTTCTCGCCGTCGTCATTCTCATCGTCGTCGTCGCCGGCAACGGATTCATTCATTGCAAGGCGCCGCATGAGCTCACCTGAACTCTCAATTCCTACTTGCTTCGCTTCCTTAATCTTGTTGGTAGCCTCCAATTTCTCGTTCCAGTCGTCGGTCTGGGCAATTATATCAAGCAAAAGTCGATCCCGCTCTCCAAACTGCTCTACGAATCCAGACCTTCGCATAGACTGGCATTGATCTCTCTTTCACTCTCTTAACAACGTAATGAAGCGAGTACGCAGGGCTGTACCACGCTTATTCACACCAATTTCGGTGTGGGCGCCACAGTGAACAGCAATATCATCAAACACCTTCATAATTTCCTTTGCCGTACCAACAGGAGCTCGCCATGGCTGAAAAGCGTTGACAGCTCGTAGAAGTACAACATCGTCGACAGCAGCAATTTTTTTGCGAGACGCAGGATTGCTCTTGTCCACTGTGGTAGCGAGCTGGGTATCCGAGACCTTGTTAGCGTTTACTGGGGTTACACTAGAGCCAGAAGCTCCTTTTAAGTTGCCAATGTCCTCGTTTATCCTACGAGCGCAGAGGATCCAGTGTCACCGGAGAAACAAAGCAGGTAAGTGCGTTTGGTGGCGATCGAGATTGCTGCTTCTTTTCGTTTTGAAACGACCGGCCATTGGAGAAACCGAAAAGGTTGTTTCAGATTCACTTTCAGATGCATAGGTAGACGATTACTTCATCTGAAATTGAAACTCAAACGCTCCCGAAAGTTCTCTAATATCCTTAGTGTTCATGTTATGGGAGACATGACCAAGGTTTAACGTGATCCGCATAATGAGCACCATCTTACCCAGGAAGGTTTTGCAAATAACCCCATTTGAGCGCATAGCTCCCAAAATGACACGAATCGGAGATGCGCGTGGCTGCAAAGTTTAAATATGCTGTCCAGGAGACGTGTCAGTATCAATGATGATCCTAAATTGGCATAGATCGGTGAGGAATCCCAGTTTGGCTGGAGTAAATAAGCCTACTCAAATATCTTACCATCTGCACGTCGTCGCCGTGAGGCAGTCGACACCATATCTTTGATTGCGACGGTCTTTTAGAGCAAGGTTTGGTCGACTCCTCGCGCGAAGTATCTTTTAGGACAGGTAGTATTTGCCGATGTTCGCCACAAACACCAATATTATGCCTTAAAATTGTTCCTCTGAGCTCTTTATGATATTACTGAAGGGTCTTTCCACGATCTGCCGCATGCATTGATCTTACTTGTAAAGCTGACTAATTACTGACTAATTTGCGTAGCTACGGCCTGACCGAGTGGCGTAGATCCTTTCCGATTGACATTTACTGGTTCCGATATGTATGGCGAACCTACGAAGCCACATGGCTATAGACAAATTATCAGATCGTAGATATCTTAGACTTGAATCGAAAAGTAGCTCATGTACATTAGATGAAGTAGTTTCGCTGTCTACCTAACTGTTCGGCGTGCTATTTGATATGTTCGTGTATATCCCGCAATGTCGCGAATGGTGTTGTCGTACCCATGCATTGGGTCACTGCTGCGATCTCAGTACTTTTGCATCGTCGTGCTAGTTTACTGTACCTACGCTTATGATGTATCCGTCTATATGATCAAGCGCGTCACTAATTGAGCACGGATCATACCCGCGGTGATGGAGGCAACCTGATACAGGCCAGCTGACCAGGCGTCTGTTAGCAGTAGTCAA
Organism: Phytophthora infestans T30-4; assembly: GCF_000142945.1. NCBI lineage: Eukaryota > Oomycota > Peronosporomycetes > Peronosporales > Peronosporaceae > Phytophthora > Phytophthora infestans. The sequence goes on along the minus strand of NW_003303694.1, from coordinate 291,434 downwards.
AGCAAATATATACGCTCGCGGTAGGTACACATTATAGCCATCCGCGACTCAACCGAGCTCTTATCTCGGCCGTTATGGACAGCGCAGTAGTACGTACAGATATACGTAGACCTGCCGCGCCTACCGGTACAGTCTGCACTGCTCCTATCGGCAACAACTTATTCGTCGCACATAGTGCTTTCACAATTCTGTAGTTTCAATTTGTGGGCGCACATAAGTGGAATTTACGCTGTGAACGTTGACGATACAGGTAGCGTGGTGTTGCCCTTGTCCAAGTGAGCGAGTGTACGTGTAACGCCTATGCTGATAGGGATGATGAGCTTGCGGCTCTCCACAGTAGATACCATGTGCTAAATATTATTTGAAACGCGCTACGCTCGTTAGGTGTGTAAGCACTACTGTATACAAAAACAAAGATAAGCGGGATAAAGGGGGCTTTAGGGGTATTTGTTTTTCTCCGTCAAATTACTTGCTCTTGTACTGCTTCGTTTGCTCGATGTGCTTGGTGTTTCGGGCAGTCGGCTTGCGAGGGTGGATGCTCTACTTCTTATTTTTGGGGGTACCAATCAGGGCTTATGATTTCTATAACATTAGCTAGACAATTCTGACGGTGCACCTCTGCTGGGTCCGGTGGGGGAGATTTTTTTTAGAGCGCGGTCGCTTTTGGGTCGTTCTCGCAGGCAATTTAGCGTCACGCGATGTCGCCCGCTGGAGCACGTAGCCATACTGAAGCTTCCTGCAGCAGGCGCAGTGCGCCTGTGTGTTCATCGTAGACCGCTGCGGATTTAGCAGTAGCAGGTCAATATTGGCCTTGCACGTGGGCCTCGCCATGCTGCAAACTGTGAACAAACGATTATAATTACTAACGTGCGTAAAAGTATTAGGTATTCTAACGGATATTTAATGCTTTGTGTATTTTATTAAACAAAATAGTAAATCGTATTCTATCATAAGCTTTTTATTGCTTTAGCCAATAAAACACGTAGAAATATTTTCCAGTACACGGCCATTTAATGCTGCTACTCATCATTAAACAAAAATACTTTTATTTTAATTTTGGCAATCGCTCAAATAATACTATTTTCATTTTTTTTAAACCAAACATACTTTTAACCAATAACAATGATTTTAAACGCTACCACGTAGGTACCATTCACGCATGCAGTGCGGTGTCCGGGTGCAACTAACGCAAATGTCGTGAAGTCTACTTTAATAAAAATTTAATAAATAAGGATAAAAATACTCTACCTTAAAAAGTGCATGGAAAATAACATCGCAGAGCTCATAGAAAATAAAGTGGTTACTGTGCCCGATTTACAGTAGACACGACAGGTTTTGCGTAGCTAAATGTAAATACGTAATTGTCAGCACCGCTCCCCTTGGTGCTTACATCCAATCGGCGCGCTTCGTTCTCGGCAGAAATGCTTACCTTACGTCCAATCGCGAGGGCGGGAGACAGTCTGATCGGGCGACAGATCTAGTCAGTGTCGCAGGTCGGCAGGTATTGCCCAATCAGGGCGCGAGCTAATTGTGTGACGCTTTTGGACATATTTGTAATTTTGGCATAGCTAGGTCGAGTCAGAAAGATAGGCGCGGTCGGTAAGATGGGACTTAAATGTATTAGACAGGCCAAGTGTAGCCATGCGAAAAGGCAGGAAAAAGCAGCAAGACAGGAAACCGACGGACTTATTGACAAACGGACAGACACGCTGCAAGGTTAGAAGCGGAGCGATCATTTTCATGCGCTTCCTCTGGAGTATATCACAGGCGATCTGGTTCCTGTAACAAATAGAATAGGCGTATGAGTAAATGGCGCAGCAACGGCATGGAGGTTAAAGTGGCTTGTGAATGTGGTCATTCCCGCCATCCCATTTTTTGTTAACGTGGCAAGGCTACAATTCTTAGAAAGGAGGCAGAAGAAATTATCATACAGTTGCTCAACGCCCTGCGCAAGGACGACGCCCCGGATCGTGATCAATGCTAAAACTTAAAGGTTTTGAGATGGCAGAGTCATGTGGACTTGTGGGAAATCCGTTCTCTGCTTCGTCTGTCACTTCCACCTAAAGCACGACAAGGCTGTAGAAGCCTCCAAACCGCTTAGAGTGGAGGTGCTGCAGCTTATCGTAGAAGGCAGCTGTGTTAGGCTTTTAATGCAGATCAAACTGGTAAGGCAGCTAACAAAAGTAAAGCTTGTAATTCTATTTAAACTGCTCCAAAACAAGCAAAGGGTATCAAGACAGTGTGGACTAGCTGCGGAAATAAAGGCGAAGAAAACTACAGCCATATTTCTTGATGATTGGAGTGGCAACAAGCACGGCGCTTTTTTCGTTTTTGTTTGCGCCTTCACAAAAAATGAAAATGACAAGCTGCGCATCAGGTTTGGTACAACTGTTTGACACGAAATGAAAGTGCTTGTGAACAAGCAAACCTGTCGAATTTACGGTAACAATATAGTATGGTGGAGCGACAAACGTTTGATCAAGTTTTCAAAATATCACTTCGCGAGCCAATTAAATCGCTGAGAATATGCTCTTACTCTAAAATGACTTCAGTGCGCACTGGACCCAGTCTGCTCTAGATTTTGCCACTCTTTCGCCTTCAAAGTATGCGTGTGTATGTCAGCCTGTTGACAAATGAAAAAAAAACATTTACAGGGAACTTTTAGCACTGTGAGTCGACATTATTAACGGACAGCTGAGCTTCTACAAGACGGTGAGAAAGAGAACCTTCAGCGAAAAAAGGATAATTGAACACAAAAATTTTACTACTGGATCAAGAAAGTGCGTGTAGCACTCCTAATACCAATGTCGAAAGTTCTCCCTGTCCAGTCTTTTCTTGAGACAGCTACTTTTCGCCTCCATCTATCTTATCACCTACCATGCCCACGTCCCTGTAATACCTTCAGCTGTAACGCTAGCAGTCGACGCTAAAATCTCAGACCGTTTGAGTCGCAGGCATTGCCTCCGACTCCTTCAGACGATAAGGTGGTGACAGTATCGCAACATTAAGTGTGAGTGGGTCTTGGCACACGCCGAAAACGATCCAAGCCAGAACCGTGGTTCTGCTAACTACTCAGATCCCATCAGAATTTCTGATTTCCTACAGCCGAAAGGATGACAACTGTGCATTTTAGCTACGAACGAAGGACGCGCAAAAGCTTAAAGCATGAGAAAAGAGGGGATCGAACCCCCGACCGCTGGGACTGGAATCCAGCGCTCTACCACTGAGCTATTCCCCCGATACCAAAACCCAATGTCCACACATGCAGACTCCATCCACACACCGATACGCATTACAAGATCCACAATTTCTACCCACTCACCCCGCCACATCTCACCCTTCTTTAACTCTTTGAATCATACCACGTCACGAGCACCTCGCACACATCTCTCCGCTCATCGAAGCGTCGTTTGAAGTGGCGGAGCTCCTTACCGATGCGTCGCAGCAGCTTTAAGGAAAGGAGTTGATGTGGCAATGTGGCATGCGCTGAGTTGGCGGTGATGTAGTAGTTGACGTATGGTGTATGCATGGACGGTGAGTGCGATGTATGCATGTTCGTGCGTATGTTTTTATTGTGGTGTATGTGGTGCTCGTGCTGTGAATGTGTCTCTTTGAGTCGAGGTCCGTAAGCCCCTATAGCTCAGTGGTAGAGCACTCGCTTCGTAAGCGAAAGGTCGGTGGTTCGATCCCGCCTGGGGGCTCTTCTTTTGCCTCTCCTGCCTCACTACTTCCTTACCGATGCCTTCAGCTTACTAGCTTGCTAGTTTGCTAGTTTGCTATTGTGCACTTTGCGTCACCAGCCTGTCCGTAGCCACACTCAATGCTCGCTCTGTTGTACGCTGACCGCCCTTCATTATTGTTCCACCACATCTAGTACCTAGACACCAACATTCAGATCTTCTAGAAGAATACTTGTTGTTGTTGGCGGCTGCCTTGACCCCCTAGGTAAAGTTCGTGCCCAAAAATGGCTGTCCCCGGTGAATCGTGGTTTGTGTGACAATATTTTATTAAAGATATTTTTTCTGGAACAGCAAACATGGTCGGGAAATCCCTCAGCCATGATGTTCACTGCAGTTTGACCCTGCCAGTTGCCCCCCCCCCCCTGCTGAGAGTATATGTACGAGATGATATCCGTGGCGGGTTAGAACATAAGCAGCGTACGTAGGTGGTGGCCAACATGCCACCAGCCGAAGACATGCAGAGGTGAAAGACGCTGAATGCTTTGACGATTGAAGATTGTGCTGCCGGCGAGTGTGGATGTTCTCTCTTAGTGTTGTCAGTATTTGATAAAGGCGTGCGGTATGCGCTGTATTTATGGGTGGTAGCACAGGGTCGTGACGGTATGTGCGGGGTGGTCGTGAGTTTGGTTTGGTTGATTTGAATCTGATGAGGGTGGAAGTGGATATCATGTTTTTTTGTTTGTTAACGTTAACGCTTTGGCCGAGTGGTTAAGGCGTTTGCCTGCTAAGTTAATGGGGCAACCCGCGTGAGTTCGAATCTCACAGCTGTCGTTTTCCTTTACCTCAGCAGACTCGCAGTAGCAAAAACTAATCTGAAAATGCTGGTGGATGCACGGACTGGGCTGGTAGTCCTTCCCTTTTCGACGAAAGGGGTTCTGGATGTGAGGCCCAAGGCTAGCAGCTATATGTCGGTGACGCGAGGCGTGTGGTAGGAACCACTTCGGTGGTCATCCGTAAAAATTGGAGCGATACAGAGAAGATTAGCATGGCCCCTGCGCAAGGATGACACGCATAAATCGAGAAGTATCGCACTTTTTGCTTGGTGGCGTGGTCGTGGGCTCGGCTGATGGTGAGCATTGTAACCGTGCGGCTGTTAAGGTGGGAAGACGGACAGAGAAACGAAGGACGCGCAAAAGCTTAAAGCATGAGGGAAGAGGGGATCGAACCCCCGACCGCTGGGACTGGAATCCAGCGCTCTACCACTGAGCTATTCCCCCGATACCAAAACCCAATGTCAACACATGCAGACTCCATCCACACACCGATACGCATTACAAGATCCACAATTTCTACCCACTCACCCCGCCACATCTCACCCTTCTTTACTTCTACGACGAAACCACGTCACGAGCACCTCGCACACATATCTCCGCTCATCGAAGCGTCGTTTGAAGTGGCGGCGCCCTTACCGATGCGTCGCAGCAGCTTTAAGGAAAGGAGTTGATGTGGCAATGTGGCATGCGCTGAGTGGGCGGTGATGTAGTAGTTGACGTATGGTGTATGCATGGACGGTGAGTGCGATGTATGCATGTTCGTGCGTATGTTTTTATTGTGGTGTATGTGGTGCTCGTGCTGTGAATGTGTCTCTTTGAGTCGAGGTCCGTAAGCCCCTATAGCTCAGTGGTAGAGCACTCGCTTCGTAAGCGAAAGGTTGGTGGTTCGATCCCGCCTGGGGGCTCTTCTTTTGCCTCTCCTGCCTCACTACTTCCTTACCGATGCCTTTAGCTTACTAGCTTGCTAGTTTGCTAGTTTGCTATTGTGCACTTTGCGTGACCAGCCTGTCCGTAGCCACACTCAATGCTCGCTCTGTTGTATGCTGACCGCCCTTCATTATTGTTCCACGACCTCTAATACCTAGACCCCAACATTCAGATTTTCGAGATGAATTCTTGGTTTTGCGGCTGCTCGACGCCGTAGGTAAAGTGGGTGCCCGAAGACTGCTGTCCGCGTATGAATCGTGTCTGTGACCAATATATAGGAAGATATCATCACGAGCAGCAACAACTGTCGAATCCGCTAGCATGATGTCACTGAGTCTGACCGTGCAAGTTGCCTGTTGAGAGTATTATGTACGAGATGATATCCGTGGCGGGTAGAACATAAGCAGCGTACGCAGGTGGTGGCCAACATGCCACCAGCCGAAGACATGCAGAGGTGAAAGACGCTGAATGTTTTGACGATTGAAGATTGTGCTGCCGGCGAGTGTGGATGTTCTCTCTTAGTGTTGTCAGTATTTGATAAAGGCGTACGGTATGCGCCGTATCTATGGGTGGTAGCACAGGTCGTGACGGTATGTGCGGGGTGGTCGTGAGTTTGGTTTGGTTGATTTGAATCTGATGAGGGTGGGAGTGGACATCTATGTTTTTTGTTGCATAACGATGACAGCTTGGCCGAGTGGTTAAGGCGTTAGCCTGCTAAGTTAATGGGGCAGCCCGCGTGAGTTCGAATCTCACAGCTGTCGTTTTCCTTTACCTCAGCAGACTCGCGGTAGCAAAAGCGGCTATTTCCTGGCCTGCTGACCAGGTAGATAGATACCTCTGGATAGTGTTCCCGACCATCACACGTGGCCAAGCGTGTGAAGACATTGCGCAGCTAATCTGGAAATGCTGGTGGATGCACGGACTGGGCTGGTAGTCCTTCCCTTTTCGACGAAAGTGGTTCTGGATGTGAGGCCCAAGGCTAGCAGCTATATGTCGGTGACGCGAGGGAACCATTTCGGTGGTCATCCGTAAAAATTGGAACGATACAGAGAAGATTAGCATGGCCCCTGCGCAAGGATGACACGCATAAATCGAGAAGTATCGCACTTTTTGCTTGGTGGCGTGGTCGTGTGCTCGGCGGATGGTGAGCATTGTAACCGTGCGGCTGTTAAGGTGGGAAGACGGACAGAGAAACGAAGGACGCGCGAAAGCTTAAAGCATGAGGGAAGAGGAGATCGAACCCCCGACCTTCACCACCACTTTTGCTGCTATTCACCGTATTTGCTGCACTTACGCGACGATGTCGCTTCTTTCCTGGACGCAAAGGCGGCGGGCGGTCTTGCAACGCGTTCTTCATGAGCAGGTGGAGAAGGATGTCGAGGCGATTATGTCAGTCACCATGCCACACATGGAAACACGATTACTCACGCCCGTCGTGAGTCACGTTACACAGGTACCTGGTGTCAGTAGAATAGACGTTAGTAATGCAGCCGTAGGCGAACGATGACACCAATAAACGTACCGCCGATTCCTCGTCGAACACTCGGGGGCTGGACGTATGCAATATTTCAGAATTGAGACGCATCAGTAATGTGTGCAGAGGTCAGTGGCCATAGAGGCTCCGACATAAGGGCCTTTAATGCTGGTTGTGTCTATGCTATACTCATCAGTACAGTCTCAGCCGCTACCCCAACTTTCACCTCAAAATTCGTACACTGTTTTGCCTCGATAAGGAAGTCCTGATATGAATACAATTTAAAAGTACTTGTCGTGACAGAGGCTGGACCACAACTGAAATTAAATGACTTAGATTAAAATGAACCGAAGGTAACCTTTCTTAATCAAACTATAATGTATCCAGCAGTGCTCGAGCGTTGTTGCTGGAAGTTGCTGCCATGCAGTACCACACCATTTGATACCTTGCAGCATGCCTACTTTGTATGGGTTTTCACACCTTCATCGATTGTTACCAGTGCCTGGTTCATTTTGGTGCGAAGAATTATCACGTTTGAGGCAGTAGAGAATCTCTTGATCGAGCGGTTGTAGCTTGGAAGTCGTACTTAAGGGAAGTTTTTCGATACGAACATTGCTTAGCGCAACGCCGTCATCACCATGTGACGAGTCATTGTCAACTAGAAGCAATATGTGTCTGCCTTCGTTTTGCATCGTTTTGACTAGATCCTGTAGCCACAACTGGTACGTGTCCGTCGCCATCCATGCCTTGGCTGTAGATCTGTACTTGATGTCGCCGAGCTTGTCCTTGATCCAGCGCGGGTTCTTGGACTTGCCGATGAATAGTAACGCTAGTTTGTGAAATCCGGTGAGGCTGGTGCACAGGGCTAGATTAATGCGCGACTTGTTCTGCTTTAATGCAGGCGCATCGCCAATGCACATAGACCCACGAGGTACGCTGTCATAAAATAATCCGGTCTCGTCCATATTGTAGAATTTAGAGTAGGGATATGTACTAATGACGTGGCGTAGTCGCTCGATTTCAGGGGCTGCAACGTCTAAATCGACAGCACCGGACTCACCAAAAGCTCTACGCCAGCGAATTCCGTGAAGATGCCGAAGCCATGACCATGTACATTTTGGCTGCGACGACTCCGGGATGCTCAGGCGTCTTGCTAGCGTGCGCGCCTGCATCGTAATCATCTCACCCGAGAGCGATACCTGTACGTCATCGCACATTAGAACGAACTCGACGACGCTTTGGTCGAGATGTGTAGCTGGAATCTAGGACATACCTTTTAATGGGCCAAACAATCCGCGCATAACCCTCGCATGGTCGTCGCGGCCTTCAACACGCTGTCAATGACTTGTTGCGACGGTGCCCTCGATAGCGACAGATCTGTGCATGCGAGCTCAGTAAGAGCAGCGTTGGTAGCCTCAGGTTATTTCCTGTGGAGCTCACATATCGCTAGCTCCTGCTGCTTCGAAAGGTGGAGACGTTTACGGAAAGGCTTCTGAGTTTTGGGTGTAGCAGGAATTATAGTGGTGTCAACAGGTACGTATTTAGTTGGAGAAAACTAGGAGCTGAGATTTCTCTAACGATCTCCGTGGCGATTTTCTCGCGTAGTGAGGACACGATTCGGATACTGTATTCTTAGGTCCTCAATGCTAGCGTTTTGATTGGTGAATTCGCTAGCTTGGTATCCGATTGGCTAGACTAAAAGCATTTTGCTACTAAATAAATGCTTTTGCACCAAAATGAATACAAGGGGTTGCCGCCGGGGAACTTTTGGGGATCGATCCTCCTCCACAACGATCGACTCCTCCTCCAGAACGATTAGTTTCAAAGACTTGCAGTACTAAACGCGACTACCCCGAAAGCGCTGTTGTGCGTGCTTGTGGTGTGTATTGTCTATCAGGCTTAGCTGAAGGTTTCATTTACTCTGAACAAGTTTAGGAGATCACACATTTTGGATTAGAGTTTCAGCTGTACGCTAAATGTTTAGCCAAGTTTTGTTGGAGCAAATGTATAAAACATGCGTGACTGGCGCAATGGATAGCATAATATGCTATTATCAGACTTCGAATCTGAAGGTTGCGGGTTCGAGTCTTGCGTCGCGTAAATTTGTTTGAATATCCCGAAAACAACAATTTTGTAACTCGGACAGACCCACATCACCAGCGGTTGACTACTAGCGCTCTGGGCGCCTCTTCGCGGACGCTAGGGTATGGTTGGTTGGTGTAGAGAGGGTTGACCACCTCCGCTGCGCTGCGGTGGCCTTAGAGTTTCTACTTAGAGCAAAACTAGATATATATATATATATATATATATATGTATACTGTGATCTACGTTCCAAAACTACACTACACACATTAGAGAACTTTCGGAAGGTCGGAATTGACCACGTTTCAGCTTCAAATTCAGTTTGACGGTGGGTAGGGCGCCAATCTTATCTCAAAAGTGATTAGGTTCCAGGTCCACGGAGGCTATCTAAAAGCGGGTTTCAACAGAGATTGCCACACTCGCAAATGGTGTTCGTTGCATTGAAGCTTTCTGCGGATGATGCGTTCATTGTTGTTGCTTCTGTATGGATCCTGGCTAGGAGAAACCGGAGGCGCTTCGCAAGAATCATGGCCGTGCTGCAACGAAATAACTGCTTATGACTGCGAGACGCACCCCCTCCTGTTGATCGATTAAGATCATTTGACATCATGCTAGACGATTCAACTGCTAAAGTTCGCTATCGTTTTTCTATTGCTGAATTGGCGGTTCTGGCCACCGAGCTGCGGCTTCCGGAGGACGGAGTGACAACACCGTCAGGTGATCGCGTGTGTCGTGCTGAAGCTTTAGCGATGTTGTGTCGGCGACTTTCGGAGCCATCGAAATTGTTGACAGTAGCAAGTGAGTTTGGTAGAGGGACAGGCCCGTACAGTCGAGTAGTGAAAGCAACCGCACAGCTCATCGTTGACCAACACCGCGATTTAGTCTACTTCAACAATGATTTGGTCCACTTACGCATTACCGAGTACGCTGCTGCTATTCACGCGAAGGGTTCACCTTTACGAGCGTGTTAGGCTTTTATTGATGGCACCAAGCAGTACGTGGCTAGACCTAGTGCAAGAGAGACACCTGTGTCGCGATACGAAAGCCTCCGGCGAGCTCTACACAACATTCATCCTCGAAGACACTGATTTAATTGGCAGAGTATCCAAGCCCCTGATGGAATCATTATCAGTTTGTTTGGTTCATTAGAAGGAAGACGCCACGACTCAACCATGCTCAATCTTAGCGGCATTCTAAACCTAATGGAGGATGATCAAAGTGGCATGTTTTGCGGAAAGCTCATATACGGCAACCCAGCGTACGGGTGTAGCCGATATATATGTTGACCATCAATTGCAACAGCTTCTTCAGCTTCTGAAGCTAACCGTAACATGAGCAGCGTAAGAGAAAGCGTCAAGTGGAGCTTTGGCCGCGTGAAAACGTTATGGGAATTTCTCAACTGGGACAGGAAGAATCGGGCACGGCAAACCGCTGTGGGGAATCTTTTTTTCGTTGGCGTCCTACTTACTAATTGCCACACATGCATGCAACCACTCAGCAATCAAGTTTCCATGTTTTTCGGGTTAAGTCCACCGCCAATTGATATCTACCTGGGCATCGCTACTCCGTAGATTCTTTCTACATTTGAGGAAGTCAAACATCCTCTTTTCACGTTCTTCATCTGCTTTTTGGCGGTGAGTTTCAAGGTCCAGCTCATGTTGACGGCGTTTTTCTGCTTCTGCAGCCTCATGAAGACGTTGTTTTTCAGCTTGGTCTTGCTCAAACGCTAATCGTTTTGCCTTGAACTCGTATTTATTTCCATCATCTTCACTAGTCGACTTCAAGCTGCCCGTAAGAGCATCCATGACAACAGCCAAACGTTCTCGTTTGGTAATCTTACCTTTTTAAGCGCTTCCTAGTTGAGCAGAACGCTTACGCCCCACCTTGCTAGCTGCATCTGAGTCCTCCTCGCCGTCGTCATTCTCATCGTCGTCGTCGCCGGCAACGGATTCATTCATTGCAAGGCGCCGCATGAGCTCACCTGAACTCTCAAGTCCTACTTGCTTCGCTTCCTTAATCTTGCTGGTAGCCTCCAATTTCTCGTTCCAGTCGTCGGTCTGGGCAATTATATCAAGCAAAAGTCGATCCCGCTCTCCAAACTGCTCTACGAATCCAGACCTTCGCATAGACTGGCATTGATCTCTCTTTAACTCTCTTAACAACGTAATGAAGCGAGTACGCAGGGCTGTACCACGCTTATTCACACCAATTTCGGGGTGGGCGCCACAGTGAACAGCAATATCATCAAACACCTTCATAATTTCCTTTGCCGTACCAACAGGAGCTCGCCATGGCTGAAAAGCGTTGACAGCTCGTAGAAGTACAACATCGTCGACAGCAGCAATTTTTTTGCGAGACGCAGGATTGCTCTTGTCCACTGTGGTAGCAAGCTGGGTACCCGGGACCTTGTTAGCGTTTACTGGGATTACACTAGAGCCAGAAGCTCCTTTTAAGTTGCCAATGTCCTCGTTCATCCTACGAGCGCAGAGGATCCAGTGTCACCGGAGAAACAAAGCAGGGAAATGCGTTTGGTGGCGATCGAGCTTGCTGCTTCTTTTCGTTTTGAAACGACCGGCCATTGGAGAAACCGAAAAGGTTGTTTCAGATTCACTTTCAGATGCATAGGTAGACGATTACTTCATCTGAAATTGAAACTCAAACGCTCCCGAAAGTTCTCTAATATCCTTAGTGTTCATGTTATGGGAGACATGACCAAGGTTTAACGTGATCCGCAAGATGAGCACCATCTTACCCGGGAAGGTTTTGCAAATAACCCCATTTGAGCGCATAGCTCCCAAAATGACACGAATCGGAGATGCGCGTGGCTGCAAAGTTTAAATATGCTGTCCAGGAGACGTGTCAGTAACAATGATGATCCTAAATTGGCATAGATCGGTGAGGAATCCCAGTTTGGCTGGAGTAAATAAGCCTACTCAAATAGCTTACCATCTGCACGTCGTCGCCGTGAGGCAGTCGACACCATATCTTTGATTGCGACGGTCTTTTAGAGCAAGGTTTGGTCGACTCCTCGCGCGAAGTATCTTTTAGGACAGGTAGTATTTGCCGATGTTTGCCACAAACACCAATATTATGCCTTAAAATTGTTCCTCTGAGCTCTTTATGATATTACTGAAGGGTCTTTCCACGATCTGCCGCATGCATTGATCTTACTTGTAAAGCTGACTAATTACTGACTAATTTGCGTAGCTACGGCCTGACCGAGGGGCGTAGATCCTTTCCGATTGACATTCACTGGTTCCGATATGTATGGCGAACCTACGAAGCCACATGGCTATAGACAAATTATCAGATCGTAGATATCTTAGACTTGAATCGAAAAGTAGCTCATGTACATTAGATGAAGTACTTTCGCTGTCTACCTAACTGCTCGGCGTGCTATTTGATATGTTCGTGTATATCCCGCAATGTCGCGAATGGTGTGGTTGTACCCATGCATTGGGTCACTGCTGCGATCTCAGTACTCTTGCATCGTCGTGCTAGCTTACTGTACCTACGCTTATGATGTATCCGTCTATATGATCAAGCGCGTCACTAATTGAGCACGGGTCATACCCGCGGTGATGGAGGCAACCTGATACAGGCCAGCTGACCAGGCGTCTGTTAGCAGTAGTCAAAGCAAATATATACGCTCGCGGTAGGTACACATTAAACCCATCCGCGACTCAACCGAGCTCTTATCTCGGCCGTTATGGACAGCGCAGTAGTACGTACAGATATACGTAGACCTGCCGCGCCTACCGGTACAGTCTGCACTGCTCCTATCGGCAACAACTTATTCGTCGCACATAGTGCTTACACAATTCTGTAGTTTCAATTTGTGGGCGCACATTAGTGGAATTTACGCTGTGAACGTTGACGATACAGATAGCGTGGTGTTGCCCTTGTCCAAGTGAGCGAGTGTACGTGTAACGCCTATGCTGATAGGGATGGTGAGCTTGCGGCTCTCCACAGTAGATACCATGTGCTAAATATTATTTGAAACGCGCTACGCTCGTTAGGTGTGTAAGCACTACTGTATACAAACACAAAGATAAGCGGGATAAAGGGGGCTTTAGGGGTATTTGTTTTTCTCCGTCAAATTACTTGCTCTTGTACTGCTTCGTTTGCTCGATGTGCTTGGTGTTTCGGGCAGTCGGCTTGCGAGGGTGGATGCTCTACTTCTTATTTTTGGGGGTACCAATCAGGGCCCATGATTTCTATAACAGTAGCTAGACAATTCTGACGGTGCACCTCTGCTGGGTCCGGTGGGGGAGATTTTTTTTAGAGCGCGGTCGCTTTTGGGTCGTTCTCGCAGGCAATTTAGCGTCACGCGATGTCGCCCGCTGGAACACGTAGCCATACTGAAGCTTCCTGCAGCAGGCGCAGTGCGCCTGTGTGTTCATCGTAGACCGCTGCGGATTTAGCAGTAGCAGGTCAATATTGGCCTTGCACGTGGGCCTCGCCATGCTGCAAACTGTGAACAAACTATTATAATTACTAACGTGCGTAAAAGTATTAGGTATTCTAACGGATATTTAATGCTTTGTGTATTTTATTAAACAAAATAGTAAATCGTATTATATCATAAGCTTTTTATTGCTTCAGCCAATAAAACACGTAGAAATATTTTCCAGTACACGGCCATTTAATGCTGCTACTCATCATTAAACAAAAATACTTTTATTTTAATTTTGGCAATCGCTCAAATAATACTATTTTCATTTTTTTAAACCAAACATACTTTTAACCAATAACAATGATTTTAAACGCTACCACGTAGGTACCATTCACGCATGCAGTGCGGTGTCCGGGTGCAACTAGCGCAAATGTCGTGAAGTCTACTTTAATAAAAAATTTAATAAATAAGGATAAAAATACTCTACCTTAAAAAGTGCATGGAAAATAACATCGCAGAGCTCATAGAAAATAAAGTGGTTACTGTGCCTGATTTACAGTAGACACGACAGGTTTTGCGTAGCTAAATGTAAATACGTAATTGTCAGCACCGCTCCCCTTGGTGCTTACATCCAATCGGCGCGCTTCGTTCTCGGCAGAAATGTTTACCTTACGTCCAATCGCGAGGGCGGGAGACAGTCTGATCGGGCGACAGATCTAGTCAGTGTCGCAGGTCGGCAGGTATTGCCCAATCAGGGCGCGAGCTAATTGTGTTACGCTTTTAGACATATTTGTAATTTTGGCATAGCTAGGTCGAGTCAGAAAGATAGGCGCGGTCGGTAAGATGGGACTTAAATGTATTAGACAGGCCAAGTGTAGCCGTGCGATAAGGCAGGAAAAAGCAGCAAGACAGGAAACCGACGGACTTATTGACAAACGGACAGACACGTTGCAAGGTTAGAAGCGGAGCGATCATTTTCATGCGCTTCCTCTGGAGTATATCACAGGCGATCTGGTTCCTGTAACAAATAGAATAGACGTATGAGTAAATGGCGCAGCAACGGCATGGAGGTTAAAGTGGCTTGCGAATGTGGTCATTCCCACCATCCCATTTTTTGTTAACGTGGCAAGGCTACAATTCTTAGAAAGGAGGCAGAAGAAATTATCATACAGTGGCTCAACGCCCTGCGCAGGGACGACGCCCCGGATCGTGATCAATGCTAAAACTTAAAGGTTTTGAGATGGCAGAGTCATGTGGACTTGTGGGAAATCCGTTCTCTGCTTCGTCTGTCACTTCCACCTAAAGCACGACAAGGCTGTAGAAGCCTCCAAACCGCTTAGAGTGGAGGTGCTGCAGCTTATCGTAGAAGGCAGCTGTGTTCAGGGTTTTAATGCATATCAAACTGGTAAGGCAGCTAACAAAAGTAAAGCTTGTAATTCTATTTAAACTGCTCCAAAACAAGCAAAGGGTATCAAGACAGTGTGGACTAGCTGCGGAAATAAAGGCGAAGAAAACTACAGCCATACTTCTTGATGATTGGAGCGGCAACAAGCACGGCGCTTTTTTCGTTTTTGTTTGCGCCTTCACAAAAAATGAAAATGACAAGCTGCGCATCAGGTTTGGTACAACTGTTTGACACGAAATGAAAGTGCTTGTGAACAAGCAAACCTGTCGAATTTACGGTAACAATATAGTATGGTGGAGCGACAAACGTTTGATCAAGTTTTCAAAATATCACTTCGCGAGCCAATTAAATCGCTGAGAATATGCTCTTACTCTGAAATGACTTCAGTGCGCACTGGACCCAGTCTGCTCTAGATTTTGCCACTCTTTCGCCTTCAAAGTATGCGTGTGTATGTCAACCTGTTGACAAATGAAAAAAAACATTTACAGGGAACTTTTAGCACTGTGAGTCGACATTATTAACGGACAGCTGAGCTTCTACAAGACGGTGAGAAAGAGAACCTTCAGCGAAAAAAGGATAATTGAACACAAAATTTTTACTACTGGATCAAGAAAGTGCGTGTAGCACTCCTAATACCAATGTCGAAAGTTCTCCCTGTCCAGTCTTTTCTTGAGACAGCTACTTTTCGCCTCCATCTATCTTATCACCTACCATGCCCACGTCCCTGTAATACCTTCAGCTGTAACGCTAGCAGTCGACGCTAAAATCTCAGACCGTTTGATGCGCAGGCATTGCATCCGACTCCTTCAGATGATAAGGTGGTGACAGTATCGCAACATTAAGTGTGAGTGGGTCTTGGCTCACGCCGAAAACGATCCGAGCCAGAACCGTGGTTCTGCTAACTATTCAGATCCCATCAGAATTTCTGATTTCCTACAGCCGAAAGGATGACAACTGTGCCTTTTAGCTACGAACGAAGGACGCGCAAAAGCTTAAAGCATGAGGGAAGAGGGGATCGAACCCTCGACCGCTGGGACTGGAATCCAGCGCTCTACCACTGAGCTATTCCCCCGATACCAAAACCCAATGTCCACACATGCACACTCCATCCACACACCGATACGCATTACGAGATCCACAATTTCTACCCACTCACCCCGCCACATCTCACCCTTCTTTACTTCTACGACGAAACCACGTCACGAGCACCTCGCACACATCTCTCCGCTCATCGAAGCGTCGTGTGAAGTGGCGGAGCCCTTACCGATGCGTCGCAGCAGCTTTAAGGAAGGAGTTGATGTGGCAATGTGGCATGCGCTGAGTTGGCGGTGATGTAGTAGTTGACGTATGGTGTATGCATGGACGGTGAGTGCGATGTATGCATGTTCGTGTGTATGCTTTTATTGTGGTGTATGTGGTGCTCGTGCTGTGAATGTGTCTCTTTGAGTCGAGGTCCGTAAGCCTCTATTGCTCAGTGGTAGAGCACTCGCTTCGTAAGCGAAAGGTCGGTGGTTCGATCCCGCCTGGGGGCTCTTCTTTTGCCTCTCCTGCCTCACTACTTCCTTACCGATGCTTTCAGCTTACTAGCTTGCTAGTTTGCTAGTTTGCTAGTTTGCTAGTTTGCTATTGTGCAGTTTGCGTGACCAGCCTGTCCGTAGCCACACTCAATGCTCGCTCTGTTGTACGCTGACCGCCCTTCATTATTGTTCCACCACATCTAATACCTAGACACCAACATTCAGATCTTCCAGATGAATTCTTGGTGTTGCGGCTGCTCGACGCCGTATGTAAAGTCGTGCCGAAGACTGCTGTCGCGTGTGAATCGTGTCTGTGACAATATATAAGAAGATATCATCACGAGCAGCAACAACTGTCGGATCCGCTAGCATGATGTCACTGAGTCTGACCGTGCAAGTTGCCCCCCCCCCCCCCCTGTTGAGAGTATTATGTACGAGATGATATCCGTGGCGGGTTAGAACATAAGCAGCGTACGTAGGTGGTGGCCAACATGCCACCAGCCGAAGACATGCAGAGGTGAAAGACGCTGAATGCTTTGACGATTGAAGATTGTGCTGCCGGCGAGTGTGGTTGTTCTCTCTTAGTGTTGTCAGTATTTGATAAAGGCGTGCGGTATGCGCCGTATCTATGGGTGGTAGCACAGGTCGTGACGATATGTGCGGGGTGGTCGTGAGTTTGGTTTGGTTGATTTGAATCTGATGAGGGTGGGAGTGGATATCTATGTTTTTTGCTGCATAACGATGACAGCTTGGCCGAGTGGTTAAGGCGTTAGCCTGCTAAGTTATTGGGGCAACCCGCGTGAGTTCGAATCTCACAGCTGTCGTTTTCCTTTACCTCAGCAGACTCGCGGTAGCAAAAACGAATCTGAAAATGCTGGTGGATGCACGGACTGGGCTGGTAGTCCTTCCCTTTTCGACGAAAGTGGTTCTGGATGTGAGGCCCAAGGCTAGCAGCTATATGTCGGTGACGCGAGGCGTGTGGTAGGAACCACTTCGGTGGTCATCCGTAAAAATTGGAACGATACAGAGAAGATTAGCATGGCCCCTGTGCAAGGATGACACGCATAAATCGAGAAGTATCGCACTTTTTGCTTGGTGGCGTGGTCGTGTGCTCGGCTGATGGTGAGCATTGTAACCGTGTGGCTGTTAAGGTGGGAAGACGGACAGAGAAACGAAGGACGCGCGAAAGCTTAAAGCATGAGGGAAGAGGGGATCGAACCCCCGACCTTCACCACCATTTTTGCTGCTATTCACCGTATTTGCTGCACTTACGCGACGATGTCGCTTCTTTCCTGGACGCAAAGGCGGCGGGCGGTCTTGCAACGCGTTCTTCATGAGCAGGTGGGGAAGGATGTCGAGGCGATTATGTCAGTCACCATGCCACACATGGAAACACGATTACTCACGCCCGTCGTGAGTCACGTTACACAGGTACCTGGTGTCAGTAGAATAGACGTTAGTAATGCAGCCGTAGGCGAACGATGACACCAATAAACGTACCGCCGATTCCTCGTCGAACACTCGGGGGCTGGACGTATGCAATATTTCAGAATTGAGACGCATCAGTAATGTGTGCAGAGGTCAGTGGCCATAGAGGCTCCGACATAAGGGCCTTTAATGCTGGTTGTGTCTATGCTATACTCATCAGTACAGTCTCAGCCGCTACCCCAACTTTCACCTCAAAATTCGTACACTGTTTTGCCTCGATAAGGAAGTCCTGATATGAATACAATTTTAAAGTACTTGTCGTGACAGAGGCTGGACCACAACTGAAATTAAATGACTTAGATTAAAATGAACCGAAGGTAACCTTTCTTAATCAAACTATAATGTATCCAGCAGTGCTCGAACGTTGTTGCTGGAAGTTGCTGCCATGCAGTAGCACACCATTTGATACCTTGCAGCATGCCTACTTTGTATGGGTTTTCACACCTTCATCGATTGTTACCAGTGCCTGGTTCATTTTGGTGCGAAGAATATCACGTTTGAGGCAGTAGAGAATCTCTTGATCGAGCGGTTGTAGCTTGGAAGTCGTACTTAAGGGAAGTTTTTCGATACGAACATTGCTTAGCGCAACGCCGTCATCACCATGTGACGAGTCATTGTCAACTAGAAGCAATATGTGTCTGCCTTCGTTTTGCATCGTTTTGACTAGATCCTGTAGCCACAACTGGTACGTGTCCGTCGCCATCCATGCCTTGGCTGTAGATCTGTACTTGATGTCGCCGAGCTTGTCCTTGATCCAGCGCGGGTTCTTGGACTTGCCGATGAATAGTAACGCTAGTTTGTGAAATCCGGTGAGGCTGGTGCACAGGGCTAAATTAATGCGCGACTTGTTCTGCTTTAATGCAGGCGCATCGCTAATGCACATAGACCCACGAGGTACGCTGTCATAAAATAATCCGGTCTCGTCCATATTGTAGAATTTAGAGTAGGGATATGTACTAATGACGTGGCGTAGTCGCTCGATTTCAGGGGCTGCAACGTCTAGATCGACAGCACCGGACTCACCAAAAGCCCTACGCCAGCGAATTCCGTGAAGATGCCGAAGCCATGACCATGTACATTTTGGCTGCGACGACTCCGGGATGCTCAGGCGTCTTGCTAGCGTGCGCGCCTGAATCGTAATCATCTCACCCGAGAGCGATACCTGTACGTCATCGCACATTAGAACGAACTCGACGACGCTTTGGTCGAGATGTGTAGCTGGAATCTAGGACATACCTTTTAATGGGCCAAACAATCCGCGCATAACCCTCGCATGGTCGTCGCGGCCTTCAACACGCTGTCAATGACTTGTTGCGACGGTGCCCTCGATAGCGACAGATCTGTGCATGCGAGCTCAGTAAGAGCAGCGTTGGTAGCCTCAGGTTATTTCCTGTGGAGCTCACATATCGCTAGCTCCTGCTGCTTCGAAAGGTGGAGACGTTTACGGAAAGGCTTCTGAGTTTTGGGTGTAGCAGGAATTTTAGTGGTGTCAACAGGTACGTATTTAGTTGGAAAAAACTAGGAGCTGAGATTTCTCTAACGATCTCCGTGGCGATTTTCTCGCGTAGTGAGGACACGATGCGGATACTGTATTCTTAGGTCCTCAATGCTAGCGTTTTGATTGGTGAATTCGCTAGCTTGGTATCCGATTGGCTAGACTAAAAGCATTTTGCTACTAAATAAATGCTTTTGCACCAAAATGAATACAAGGATGTGAAGATACGTTTCTCACAGGTTATTAGGAATTATAGATTTCTTTTTGAGGCAAAATAAGGTATCTATATCATCAATACACGTTTAGTAAAGGGACAGGCTCAAAACTACCCTCATATTTAAAGCCGAGTAGTGAGGGGTTTTAAGCTGCACTGCCGCCTGTACAAAGGTCCTGCGTGGCTTTATCGGTCGTGGTTGCCGCCGGGGAACTTTTGGGGATCGATCCTCCTCCACAACGATCGACCCCTCCTCCAGAACGATTAGTTTCAGGACTTGCAGTACTAAACGCGACTACCCCGAAAGCGCTGTTGTGCGCGCTTGTGGTGTGTATTGTCTATCAGGCTTAGTTGAAGGTTTCATTTACTCTAAACAAGTTTAGGAGATCACACATTTTGGATTAGAGTTTCAGCTGTACGCTAAATGTTTAGCCAAGTTTTGTTGGAGCAAGTGTATGAAACATGCGTGACTGGCGCAATGGATAGCGTATCAGACTTCGAATCTGGGGGTTGCGGGTTCGAGTCCGGCGTCGCGTAAATTTGTTTGAATATCCCGAAAACAACAATTTTGTAACTCGGACAGACCCACATCACCAGCGGTTGACTACTAGCAGCGTACCGCTCTGGGCGCCTCTCCGCGGACGCTAGGGTATGGTTGGTTGGTGTAGAGAGGGTTGACCACCTCCGCTGCGCTGCGGTGGCCTTAGAGTTTCTACTTAGAGCGAAACTATATATAATATGTGTACTGTGATCTACGTTCCAAAACTACACTACACACAATAGAGAGCTTTCGGAAGGTCGGAATTGACCACGTTTCAGCTTCAAATTCAGTTTGACGGTGGGTAGGGCGCCAATCTTATCTCGAAAGTGATTAGGTTCCAGGTCCACGGAGGCTATCTAAAAGCGCGTTTTAACAGAGATTGCCACACTCGCAAATGGTGTTCGTTGCATTGAAGCTTTCTGCGGATGATGCGTTCATTGTTGTTGCTTCTGTATGGATCCCGGCTAGGAGAAACCGGAGGCGCTTCGCAAGAATCATGGCCGTGCTGCAACGAAATAACTGCTTATGACTGCGAGACGCACCCCCTCCTGTTGATCGATTAAGATCATTTGACATCATGCTAGACGATTCAACTGCTAAAGTTCGCTATCGTTTTTCTATTGCTGAATTGGCGGTTCTGGCCACCGAGCTGCGGCTTCCGGAGGACGGAGTGACAACACCGTCAGGTGATCGCGTGTGTCGTGCGGAAGCTTTAGCGATGTTGTGTCGGCGACTTTCGGAGCCATCGAAATTGTTGACAGTAGCAAGTGAGTTTGGTAGAGGGACTGGCCCGTACAGTCGAGTAGTGAAAGCAACCGCACAGCTCATCGTTGACCAACACCGCGATTTAGTCTACTTCAACAATGATTTAGTCCACTTACGCATTACCGAGTACGCTGCTGCTATTCACGCGAAGGGTTCACCTTTACGAACGTGCTAGGCTTTTATTGATGGCACCAAGCAGTACGTGGCTAGACCTAGTGCAAGAGAGACACCTGTGTCGCGATACGAAAACCTCCGGCGAGCTCTACACAACATTCATCCTCGAAGACACTGTTTTAATTGGCGGAGTAGCCAAGCCCCTGATGGAATCATTATCAGTTTGTTTGGTTCATTAGAAGGAAGACGCCACGACTCAACCATGCTCAATCTTAGCGGCATTCTAGACCTAATGGAGGATGATCAAAGTGGCATGTTTTGCGGAAAGCTCATATACGGCAACCCAGCGTACGGGTGTAGCCGATATATATGTTGACCATCAATTGCAACAGCTTCTTCAGCTTCTGAAGCTAACCGTAACATGAGCAGCGTAAGAGAAAGCGTCAAGTGGAGCTTTGGCCGCGTGAAAACGTTATGGGAATTTCTCAACTGGGACAGGAAGAATCGGGCACGGCAAACCGCTGTGGGGAATCTTTTTTTCGTTGGCGTCCTACTTACTAATTGCCACACATGCATGCAACCACTCGGCAATCAAGCTTCCATGTTTTTCGGGTTAAGTCCACCGCCAATTGATATCTACCTGGGCATCGCTACTCCGTAGATTCTTTCTACATCAACACTGACTTGAGGAAGTCAAACATCCTCTTTTCACGTTCTTCATCTGCTTTTTGGCGGTGAGTTTCAAGGTCCAGCTCATGTTGACGGCGTTTTTCTGCTTCTGCAGCCTCATGAAGACGTTGTTTTTCAGCTTGGTCTTGCTCAAACGCTAATCGTTCTGCCTTGAACTCGTATTTATTTCCATCATCTTCACTAGTCGACTTCAAGCTGCCCGTAAGAGCATCCATGACAACAGCTAAACGTTCTCGTTTGGTAATCTTACCTTTTTAAGCGCTTCCTAGTTGAGCAGAACGCTTACGCCCCACCTTGCTAGCTGCATCTGAGTCCTCCTCGCCGTCGTCATTCTCATCGTCGTCGTCGCCGGCAACGGATTCATTCATTGCAAGGCGCCGCATGAGCTCACCTGAACTCTCAATTCCTACTTGCTTCGCTTCCTTAATCTTGCTGGTAGCCTCCAATTTCTCGTTCCAGTCGTCGGTCTGGGCAATTATATCAAGCAAAAGTCGATCCCGCTCTCCAAACTGCTCTACGAATCCAGACCTTCGCATAGACTGGCATTGATCTCTCTTTAACTCTCTTAACAACGTAATGAAGCGAGTACGCAGGGCTGTACCACGCTTATTCACACCAATTTCGGGGTGGGCGCCACAGTGAACAGCAATATCATCAAACACCTTCATAATTTCCTTTGCCGTACCAACAGGAGCTCGCCATGGCTGAAAAGCGTTGACAGCTCGTAGAAGTACAACATCGTCGACAGCAGCAAACTTCTTGCGAGACGCAGGATTGCTCTTGTCCACTGTGGTAGCGAGCTGGGTATCCGGGACCTTGTTAGCGTTTACTGGGGTTACACTAGAGCCAGAAGCTCCTTTTAAGTTGCCAATGTCCTCGTTCATCCTACGAGCGCAGAGGATCCAGTGTCACCGGAGAAACAAAGCAGGGAAATGCGTTTGGTGGCGATCGAGCTTGCTGCTTCTTTTCGTTTTGAAACGACCGGCCATTGGAGAAACCGAAAAGATTGTTCAGATTCACTTTCAGATGCATAGGTAGACGATTACTTCATCTGAAATTGAAACTCAAACGCTCCCGGAAGTTCTCTAATATCCTTAGTGTTCATGTTATGGGAGACATGACCAAGGTTTAACGTGATCCGCATAATGAGCACCATCTTACCCGGGAAGGTTTTGCAAATAACCCCATTTGAGCGCATAGCTCCCAAAATGACACGAATCGGAGATGCGCGTGGCTGCAAAGTTTAAATATGCTGTCCAGGAGACGTGTCAGTATCAATGATGATCCTAAATTGGCATAGATCGGTGAGGAATCCCAGTTTGGCTGGAGTAAATAAGCCTACTCAAATATCTTACCATCTGCACGTCGTCGCCGTGAGGCAGTCGACACCATATCTTTGATTGCGACGGTCTTTTAGAGCAAGGTTTGGTCGACTCCTCGCGCGAAGTATCTTTTAGGACAGGTAGTATTTGCCGATGTTCGCCACAAACACCAATATATGTCTTAAAATGTTCTCTCGGAGCTCTCTTATGATAATTATTGCAGGGGTCTTTCTCCGAGTGGCCGCAATGTCATTGATTCTTACCTGTAAAGCTGACTAATACTGACTAATTTGCGTAGCTACGGCCTGACCGAGTGGCGTAGATCCTTTCCGATTGACATTCACTGGTTCCGATATGTATGGCGAACCTACGAAGCCACATCGCTATAGACAAATTATCAGATCGTAGATATCTTAGACTTGAATCGAAAAGTAGCTCATGTACATTAGATGAAGTACTTTCGCTGTCTACCTAACTGCTCGGCGTGCTATTTGATATGTTCGTGTATATCCCGCAATGTCGCGAATGGTGTGGTCGTACCCATGCATTGGGTCACTGCTGCGATCTCAGTACTTTTGCATCGTCGTGCTAGCTTACTGTACCTACGCTTATGATGTATCCGTCTATATGATCAAGCGCGTCACTAATTGAGCACGGATCATACCCGCGGTGATGGAGGCAACCTGATACAGGCCAGCTGACCAGGCGTCTGTTAGCAGTAGTCAAAGCAAATATATACGCTCGCGGTAGGTACACATTATAGCCATCCGCGACTCAACCGAGCTCTTATCTCGGCCGTTATGGACAGCGCAGTAGTACGTACAGATATACGTAGACCTGCCGCGCCTACCGGTACAGTCTGCACTGCTCCTATCGGCAACAACTTATTCGTCGCACATAGTGCTTACACAATTCTGTAGTTTCAATTTGTGGGCGCACATTAGTGGAATTTACGCTGTGAACGTTGACGATACAGATAGCGTGGTGTTGCCCTTGTCCAAGTGAGCGAGTGTACGTGTAACGCCTATGCTGATAGGGATGGTGAGCTTGCGGCTCTCCACAGTATATACCATGTGCTAAATATTATTTGAAACGCGCTACGCTCGTAAGCACTACTGTATACAAACACAAAGATAAGCGGGATAAAGGGGGCTTTAGGGGTATTTGTTTTTCTCCGTCAAATTACTTGCTCTTGTACTGCTTCGTTTGCTCGATGCGCTTGGTGTTTCGGGCAGTCGGCTTGCGAGGGTGGATGCTCTACTTCTTATTTTTGGGGGTACCAATCAGGGCCCATGATTTCTATAACAGTAGCTAGACAATTCTGACGGTGCACCTCTGCTGGGTCCGGTGGGGGAGATTTTTTTTAGAGCGCAGTCGCTTTTGGTTCGTTCTCGCAGGCAATTTAGCGTCACGCGATGTCGCCCGCTGGAACACGTAGCCATACTGAAGCTTCCTGCAGCAGGCGCAGTGCGCCTGTGTGTTCATCGTAGACCGCTGCGGATTTAGCAGTAGCAGGTCAATATTGGCCTTGCACGTGGGCCTCGCCATGCTGCAAACTGTGAACAAACTAATATAATTACTAACGTGCGTAAAAGTATTAGGTATTCTAACGGATATTTAATGCTTTGTGTATTTTATTAAACAAAATAGTAAATCGTGTTATATCATAAGCTTTTTATTGCTTTAGCCAATAAAACACGTAGAAATATTTTCCAGTACACGGCCATTTAATGCTGCTACTCATCATTAAACAAAAATACTTTTATTTTAATTTTGGCAATCGCTCAAATAATACTATTTTCATTTTTTTAAACCAAACATACTTTTAACCAATAACAATGATTTTAAACGCTACCACGTAGGTACCATTCACGCATGCAGTGCGATGTCCGGATGCAACTAACGCAAATGTCGTGAAGTCTACTTTAATAAAAATTTAATAAATAAGGATAAAAATACTCTACCTTAAAAAGTGCATGGAAAATAACATCGCAGAGCTCATAGAAAATAAAGTGGTTACTGTGCCCGATTTACAGTAGACACGACAGGTTTTGCGTAGCTAAATGTAAATACGTAATTGTCAGCACCGCTCCCCTTGGTGCTTACATCCAATCGGCGCGCTTCGTTCTCGGCAGAAATGCTTACCTTACGTCCAATCGCGAGGGCGGGAGACAGTCTGATCGGGCGACAGATCTAGTCAGTGTCGCAGGTCGGCAGGTATTGCCCAATCAGGGCGCGAGCTAATTGTGTGACGCTTTTGGACATATTTGTAATTTTGGCATAGCTAGGTCGAGTCAGAAAGATAGGCGCGGTCGGTAAGATGGGACTTAAATGTATTAGACAGGCCAAGTGTAGCCATGCGAAAAGGCAGGAAAAAGCAGCAAGACAGGAAACCGACGGACTTATTGACAAACGGACAGACACGCTGCAAGGTTAGAAGCGGAGCGATCATTTTCATGCGCTTCCTCTGGAGTATATCACAGGCGATCTGGTTCCTGTAACAAATAGAATAGACGTATGAGTAAATGGCGCAGCAACGGCATGGAGGTTAAAGTGGCTTGCGAATGTGGTCATTCCCGCCATCCCATTTTTTGTTAACGTGGCAAGGCTACAATTCTTAGAAAGAAGGCAGAAGAAATTATCATACAGTGGCTCAACGCCCTGCGCAAGGACGACGCCCCGGATCGAGATCAATGCTAAAACTTAAAGGTTTTGAGATGGCAGAGTCATGTGGACTTGTGGGAAATCCGTTCTCTGCTTCGTCTGTCACTTCCACCTAAAGCACGACAAGGCTGTAGAAGCCTCCAAACCGCTTAGAGTGGAGGTGCTGCAGCTTATCGTAGAAGGCAGCTGTGTTCAGGGTTTTAATGCAGATCAAACTGGTAAGGCAGCTAACAAAAGTAAAGCTTGTAATTCTATTTATACTGCTCCAAAACAAGCAAAGGGTATCAAGACAGTGTGGACTAGCTGCGGAAATAAAGGCGAAGAAAACTACAGCCATATTTCTTGATGATTGGAGTGGCAACAAGCACGGCGCTTTTTTCGTTTTTGTTTGCGCCTTCACAAAAAATGAAAATGACAAGCTGCGCATCAGGTTTGGTACAACTGTTTGACACGAAATGAAAGTGCTTGTGAACAAGCAAACCTGTCGAATTTACGGTAACAATATAGTATGGTGGAGCGACAAACGTTTGATCAAGTTTTCAAAATATCACTTCGCGAGCCAATTAAATCGCTGAGAATATGCTCTTACTCTGAAATTACTTCAGTGCGCACTGGACCCAGTCTGCTCTAGATTTTGCCACTCTTTCGCCTTCAAAGTATGCGTGTGTATGTCAGCCTGTTGACAAATGAAAAAAAAACCATTTACAGGGAACTTTTAGCACTGTGAGTCGACATTATTAACGGACAGCTGAGCTTCTACAAGACGGTGAGAAAGAGAACCTTCAGCGAAAAAAGGATAATTGAACACAAAAATTTTACTACTGGATCAAGAAAGTGCGTGTAGCACTCCTAATACCAATGTCGAAAGTTCTCCCTGTCCAGTCTTTTCTTGAGACAGCTACTTTTCGCCTCCATCTATCTTATCACCTACCATGCCCACGTCCCTGTAATACCTTCAGCTGTAACGCTAGCAGTCGACGCTGAAATCTCAGACCGTTTGAGTCGCAGGCATTGCCTCCGACTCCTTCAGACGATAAGGTGGTGACAGTATCGCAACATTAAGTGTGAGTGGGTCTTGGCACACGCCGAAAACGATCCAAGCCAGAACCGTGGTTCTGCTAACTATTCAGATCCCATCAGAATTTCTGATTTCCTACAGCCGAAAGGATGACAACTGTGCATTTTAGCTACGAACGAAGGACGCGCAAAAGCTTAAAGCATGAGAAAAGAGGGGATCGAACCCCCGACCGCTGGGACTGGAATCCAGCGCTCTACCACTGAGCTATTCCCCCGATACCAAAACCCAATGTCCACACATGCAGACTCCATCCACACACCGATACGCATTACAAGATCCACAATTTCTACCCACTCACCCCGCCACATCTCACCCTTCTTTACTTCTACGACGAAACCACGTCACGAGCACCTCGCACACATCTCTCCGCTCATCGAAGCGTCGTTTGAAGTGGCGGAGCCCTTACCGATGCGTCGCAGCAGCTTTAAGGAAAGGAGTTGATGTGGCAATGTGGCATGCGCTGAGTTGGCGGTGATGTAGTAGTTGACGTATGGTGTATGCATGGACGGTGAGTGTGATGTATCCATGTTCGTGCGTATGTTTTTATTGTGGTGTATGTGGTGCTCGTGCTGTGAATGTGTCTCTTTGAGTCGAGGTCCGTAAGCCCCTATAGCTCAGTGGTAGAGCACTCGCTTCGTAAGCGAAAGGTCGGTGGTTCGATCCCGCCTGGGGGCTCTTCTTTTGCCTCTCCTGCCTCACTACTTCCTTACCGATGCCTTCAGCTTACTAGCTTGCTAGTTTGCTAGTTTGCTATTGTGCACTTTGCGTGACCAGCCTGTCCGTAGCCACACTCAATACTCGCTCTGTTGTACGCTGACCGCTCTTCATTATTGTTCCACCACATCTAGTACCTAGACACCAACATTCAGATCTTCCAGATGAATTCTTGGTGTTGCGGCTGCTCGACGCCGTAGGTAAAGTCGTGCCGAAGACTGCTGTCGCGTGTGAATCGTGTCTGTGACAATATATAAGAAGATATCATCACGAGCAGCAACAACTGTCGGATCCGCTAGCATGATGTCACTGAGTCTGACCGTGCAAGTTGCCCCCCCCCTGTTGAGAGTATTATGTACGAGATGATATCCGTGGCGGGTTAGAACATAAGCAGCGTACGTAGGTGGTGGCCAACATGCCACCAGCCGAAGACATGCAGAGGTGAAAGACGCTGAATGCTTTGACGATTAAAGATTGTGCTGCCGGCGAGTGTGGATGTTCTCTCTTAGTGTTGTCAGTATTTGATAAAGGCGTGCGGTATGCGCTGTATCTATGGGTGGTAGCACAGGTCGTGACGGTATGTGCGGGGTGGTCGTGAGTTTGGTTTGGTTGATTTGAATCTGATGAGGGTGGGAGTGGATATCTATGTTTTTTGTTGCATAACGATGACAGCTTGGCCGAGTGGTTAAGGCGTTAGCCTGCTAAGTTAATGGGGCAACCCGCGTGAGTTCGAATCTCACAGCTGTCGTTTTCCTTTACCTCAGCAGACTCGCAGTAGCAAAAACTAATCTGAAAATGCTGGTGGATGCACGGACTGGGCTGGTAGTCCTTCCCTTTTCGACGAAAGTGGTTCTGGATGTGAGGCCCAAGGCTAGCAGCTATATGTCGGTGACGCGAGGCGTGTGGTAGGAACCACTTCGGTGGTCATCCGTAAAAATTGGAACGATACAGAGAAGATTAGCATGGCCCCTGCGCAAGGATGACACGCATAAATCGAGAAGTATCGCACTTTTTGCTTGGTGGCGTGGTCGTGTGCTCGGCTGATAGTGAGCATTGTAGCTGTGCGGCTGTTAAGGTGGGAAAACGGACAGAGAAACGAAGGACGCGCAAAAGCTTAAAGCATGAGGGAAGAGGGGATCGAACCCCCGACCGCTGGGACTGGAATCCAGCGCTCTACCACTGAGCTATTCCCCCGATACCAAAACCCAATGTCAACACATGCAGACTGCATCCACACACCGATACGCATTACAAGATCCACAATTTCTACCCACTCACCCCACCACATCTCACCCTTCTTTACTTCTACGACGAAACCACGTCACGAGCACCTCGCACACATCTCTCCGCTCATCGAAGCGTCGTTTGAAGTGGCGGAGCCCTTACCGATGCGTCGCAGCAGCTTTAAGGAAAGGAGTTGATGTGGCAATGTGGCATGCGCTGAGTTGGCGGTGATGTAGTAGTTGACGTATGGTGTATGCATGGACGGTGAGTGTGATGTATCCATGCTCGTTCGTATGTTTTTATTGTGGTGTATGTGGTGCTCGTGCTGTGAATGTGTCTCTTTGAGTCGAGGTCCGTAAGCCCCTATAGCTCAGTTATAGAGCACTCGCTTCGTAAGCGAAAGGTCGGTGGTTCGATCCCGCCTGGGGGCTCTTCTTTTGCCTCTCCTGCCTCACTACTTCCTTACCGATGCCTTCAGCTTACTAGCTTGCTAGTTTGCTAGTTTGCTATTGTGCACTTTGCGTGACCAGCCTGTCCGTAGCCACACTCAATACTCGCTCTGTTGTACGCTGACCGCTCTTCATTATTGTTCCACCACATCTAGTACCTAGACACCAACATTCAGATCTTCCAGATGAATTCTTGGTGTTGCGGCTGCTCGACGCCGTAGGTAAAGTCGTGCCGAACACTGCTGTCGCGTGTGAATCGTGTCTGTGACAATATATAAGAAGATATCATCACGAGCAGCAACAACTGTCGGATCCGCTAGCATGATGTCACTGAGTCTGACCGTGCAAGTTGCCCCCCCCCTGTTGAGAGTATTATGTACAAGATGATATCCGTGGCGGGTTAGAACATAAGCAGCGTACGTAGGTGGTGGCCAACATGCCACCAGCCGAAGACATGCAGAGGTGAAAGACGCTGAATGCTTTGACGATTGAGGATTGTGCTGCCGGCGAGTGTGGATGTTCTCTCTTAGTGTTGTCAGTATTTGATAAAGGCGTGCGGTATGCGCTGTATCTATGGGTGGTAGCACAGGTCGTGACGGTATGTGCGGGGTGGTCGTGAGTTTGGTTTGGTTGATTTGAATCTGATGAGGGTGGGAGTGGATATCTATGTTTTTTGTTGCATAACGATGACAGCTTGGCCGAGTGGTTAAGGCGTTAGCCTGCTAAGTTAATGGGGCAACCCGCGTGAGTTCGAATCTCACAGCTGTCGTTTTCCTTTACCTCAGCAGACTCGCGGTAGCAAAAACTAATCTGAAAATGCTGGTGGATGCACGGACTGGGCTGGTAGTCCTTCCCTTTTCGACGAAAGTGGTTCTGGATGTGAGGCCCAAGGCTAGCAGCTATATGTCGGTGACGCGAGGCGTGTGGTAGGAACCACTTCGGTGGTCATCCGTAAAAATTGGAACGATACAGAGAAGATTAGCATGGCCCCTGCGCAAGGATGACACGCATAAATCGAGAAGTATCGCACTTTTTGCTTGGTGGCGTGGTCGTGTGCTCGGCTGATAGTGAGCATTGTAACTGTGCGGCTGTTAAGGTGGGAAAACGGACAGAGAAACGAAGGACGCGCAAAAGCTTAAAGCATGAGGGAAGAGGGGATCGAGCCCCCGACCGCTGGGACTGGAATCCAGCGCTCTACCACTGAGCTATTCCCCCGATACCAAAACCCAATGTCCACACATGCAGACTCCATCCACACACCGATACGCATTACGAGATCCACAATTTCTACCCACTCACCCCGCCACATCTCACCCTTCTTTACTTCTACGACGAAACCACGTCACGAGCACCTCGCACACATATCTCCGCTCATCGAAGCGTCGTTTGAAGTGGCGGAGCCCTTACCGATGCGTCGCAGCAGCTTTAAGGAAAGGAGTTGATGTGGCAATGTGGCATGCGCTGAGTTGGCGGTGATGTAGTAGTTGACGTATGGTGTATGCATGGACGGTGAGTGCGATGTATGCATGTTCGTGCGTATGCTTTTATTGTGGTGTATGTGGTGCTCGTGCTGTGAATGTGTCTCTTTGAGTCGAAGTCCGTAAGCCCCTATAGCTCAGTGGTAGAGCACTCGCTTCGTAAGCGAAAGGTCGGTGGTTCGATCCCGCCTGGGGGCTCTTCTTTTGCCTCTCCTGCCTCACTACTTCCTTACCGATGCCTTCAGCTTACTAGCTTGCTAGTTTGCTAGTTTGCTATTGTGCACTTTGCGTGACCAGCCTGTCCGTAGCCACACTCAATACTCGCTCTGTTGTACGCTGACCGCTCTTCATTATTGTTCCACCACATCTAGTACCTAGACACCAACATTCAGATCTTCCAGATGAATTCTTGGTGTTGCGGCTGCTCGACGCCGTAGGTAAAGTCGTGCCGAAGACTGCTGTCGCGTGTGAATCGTGTCTGTGACAATATATAAGAAGATATCATCACGAGCAGCAACAACTGTCGGATCCGCTAGCATGATGTCACTGAGTCTGACCGTGCAAGTTGCCCCCCCCCTGTTGAGAGTATTATGTACGAGATGATATCCGTGGCGGGTTAGAACATAAGCAGCGTACGTAGGTGGTGGCCAACATGCCACCAGCCGAAGACATGCAGAGGTGAAAGACGCTGAATGCTTTGACGATTGAAGATTGTGCTGCCGGCGAGTGTGGATGTTCTCTCTTAGTGTTGTCAGTATTTGATAAAGGCGTGCGGTATGCGCTGTATCTATGGGTGGTAGCACAGGTCGTGACGGTATGTGCGGGGTGGTCGTGAGTTTGGTTTGATCTGATGAGGGTGGGAGTGGATATCTATGTTTTTTGTTGCATAACGATGACAGCTTGGCCGAGTGGTTAAGGCGTTAGCCTGCTAAGTTAATGGGGCAACCCGCGTGAGTTCGAATCTCACAGCTGTCGTTTTCCTTTACCTCAGCAGACTCGCGGTAGCAAAAACTAATCTGAAAATGCTGGTGGATGCATGGACTGGGCTGGTAGTCCTTCCCTTTTCGACGAAAGTGGTTCTGGATGTGAGGCCCAAGGCTATCAGCTATATGTCGGTGACGCGGGTCGTGTGGTAGGAACCACTTCGGTGGTCATCCGTAAAAATTGGAACGATACAGAGAAGATTAGCATGGCCCCTGCGCAAGGATGACACGCATAAATCGAGAAGTATCGCACTTTGTGCTTGGTGGCGTGGTCGTGGGCTCGGCTGATGGTGAGCATTGTAACCGTGCGGCTGTTAAGGTGGGAAAACGGACAGAGAAACGAAGGACGCGCAAAAGCTTAATGCATGAGGGAAGAGGGGATCGACCGCTGGGACTGGAATCCAGCGCTCTACCACTGAGCTATTCCCCCGATACCAAAACCCAATGTCCACACATGCAGACTCCATCCACACACCGATACGCATTACGAGATCCACAATTTCTACCCACTCACCCCGCCACATCTCACCCTTCTTTACTTCTACGACGAAACCACGTCACGAGCACCTCGCACACATATCTCCGCTCATCGAAGCGTCGTTTGAAGTGGCGGCGCCCTTACCGATGCGTCGCAGCAGCTTTAAGGAAAGGAGTTGATGTGGCAATGTGGCATGCGCTGAGTTGGCGGTGATGTAGTAGTTGACGTATGGTGTATGCATGGACGGTGAGTGCGATGTATGCATGTTCGTGCGTATGCTTTTATTGTGGTGTATGTGGTGCTCGTGCTGTGAATGTGTCTCTTTGAGTCGGGGTCCGTAAGCCCCTATAGCTCAGTGGTAGAGCACTCGCTTCGTAAGCGAAAGGTCGGTGGTTCGATCCCGCCTGGGGCTCTTCTTTTGCCTCTCCTGCCTCACTACTTCCTTACCGATGCCTTCAGCTTACTAGCTTGCTAGTTTGCTAGTTTGCTATTGTACACTTTGCGTGACCAGCCTGTCCGTAGCCACACTCAATGCTCGCTCTGTTGTACGCTGACCGCTCTTCATTATTGTTCCACCACATCTAGTACCTAGACACCAACATTCAGATCTTCCAGATGAATTCTTGGTGTTGCGGCTGCTCGACGCCGTAGGTAAAGTCGTACCGAAGACTGCTGTCGCGTGTGAATCGTGTCTGTGACAATATATAAGAAGATATCATCACGAGCAGCAACAACTGTCGGATCCGCTAGCATGATGTCACTGAGTCTGACCGTGCAAGTTGCCCCCCCTGTTGAGAGTATTATGTACGAGATGATATCCGTGGCGGGTTAGAACATAAGCAGCGTACGTAGGTGGTGGCCAACATGCCACCAGCCGAAGACATGCAGAGGTGAAAGACGCTGAATGCTTTGACGATTGAAGATTGTGCTGCCGGCGAGTGTGGATGTTCTCTCTTAGTGTTGTCAGTATTTGATAAAGGCGTGCGGTATGCGCTGTATCTATGGGTGGTAGCACAGGTCGTGACGGTATGTGCGGGGTGGTCGTGAGTTTGGTTTGGTTGATTTGAATCTGATGAGGGTGGGAGTGGATATCTATGTTTTTTGTTGCATAACGATGACAGCTTGGCCGAGTGGTTAAGGCGTTAGCCTGCTAAGTTAATGGGGCAACCCGCGTGAGTTCGAATCTCACAGCTGTCGTTTTCCTTTACCTCAGCAGACTCGCGGTAGCAAAAACTAATCTGAAAATGCTGGTGGATGCACGGACTGGGCTGGTAGTCCTTCCCTTTTCGACGAAAGTGGTTCTGGATGTGAGGCCCAAGGCTAGCAGCTATATGTCGGTGTGTGGAGGGAGCCACTTCGATGGTCATCCGTAAAAATTGGAGCGATACAGAGAAGATTAGCATGGCCCCTGAGCAAGGATGACACGCATAAATCGAGAAGTATCGCACTTTTTTCTTGGTGGCGTGGTCGTGTGCTCGGCTGATAGTGAGCATTGTAACCGTGCGGCTGTTAAGGTGGGAAGACGGACAGAGAAACGGAGGACGCGCAAAAGCTTAAAGCATGAGGGAAGAGGGGATCGAACCCCGACCGCTGGGACTGGAATCCAGCGCTCTACCACTGAGCTATTCCCCCGATACCAAAACCCAATGTCAACACATGCAAACTCCATTCACACACCGATACGCATTCCGAGATCCACAATTTCTACCCACTCTTCTTTACTTCTACGACGAAACCACGTCACGAGCACCTCGCACACATCTCTCCGCTCATCGAAGCGTCGTTTGAAGTGGCGGAGCCCTTACCGATGCGTCGCAGCAGCTTTAAGGAAAGGAGTTGATGTGGCAATGTGGCATGCGCTGAGTTGGCGGTGATGTAGTAGTTGACGTATGGTGTATGCATGGACGGTGAGTGTGATGTATCCATGTTCGTGCGTATGTTTTTATTGTGGTGTATGTGGTGCTCGTGCTGTGAATGTGTCTCTTTGAGTCGAGGTCCGTAAGCCCCTATAGCTCAGTGGTAGAGCACTCGCTTCGTAAGCGAAAGGTCGGTGGTTCGATCCCGCCTGGGGGCTCTTCTTTTGCCTCTCCTGCCTCACTACTTCCTTACCGATGCCTTCAGCTTACTAGCTTGCTAGTTTGCTAGTTTGCTATTGTGCACTTTGCGTGACCAGCCTGTCCGTAGCCACACTCAATACTCGCTCTGTTGTACGCTGACCGCTCTTCATTATTGTTCCACCACATCTAGTACCTAGACACCAACATTCAGATCTTCCAGATGAATTCTTGGTGTTGCGGCTGCTCGACGCCGTAGGTAAAGTCGTGCCGAAGACTGCTGTCGCGTGTGAATCGTGTCTGTGACAATATATAAGAAGATATCATCACGAGCAGCAACAACTGTCGGATCCGCTAGCATGATGTCACTGAGTCTGACCGTGCAAGTTGCCCCCCCCCTTGTTGAGAGTATTATGTACGAGATGATATCCGTGGCGGGTTAGAACATAAGCAGCGTACGTAGGTGGTGGCCAACATGCCACCAGCCGAAGACATGCAGAGGTGAAAGACGCTGAATGCTTTGACGATTGAAGATTGTGCTGCCGGCGAGTGTGGATGTTCTCTCTTAGTGTTGTCAGTATTTGATAAAGGCGTGCGGTATGCGCTGTATCTATGGGTGGTAGCACAGGTCGTGACGGTATGTGCGGGGTGGTCGTGAGTTTGGTTTGGTTGATTTGAATCTGATGAGGGTGGGAGTGGATATCTATGTTTTTTGTTGCATAACGATGACAGCTTGGCCGAGTGGTTAAGGCGTTGGCCTGCTAAGTTAATGGGGCAACCCGCGTGAGTTCGGATCTCACAGCTGTCGTTTTCCTTTACCTCAGCAGATTCGCGGTAGCAAAAACTAATCTGAAAATGCTGGTGGATGCACGGACTGGGCTGGTAGTCCTTCCCCTTTCGACGAAAGTGGTTCTGGATGTAAGGCCCAAGGCTAGCAGCTATATGTCGGTGACGCGAGGCGTGTGGAAGGAACCACTTCGGTGGTCATCCGTAAAAATTGGAACGATACAGAGAAGATTAGCATGGCCCCTGCGCAAGGATGACACGCATAAATCGAGAAGTATCGCACTTTTTGCTTGGTGGCGTGGTCGTGTGCTCGGCTGATAGTGAGCAATGTAACTGTGCGGCTGTTAAGGTGGGGAAACGGACAGAGAAACGAAGGACGCGCAAAAGCTTAAAGCATGAGGGAAGAGGGGATCGAACCCCCGACCGCTGGGACTGGAATCCAGCGCTCTACCACTGAGCTATGCCCCCGCTACCAAAACCCAATGTCAACACATGCAGACTCCATCCACACACCGATACGCATTACAAGATCCACAATTTCTACCCACTCACCCCACCACATCTCACCCTTCTTTACTTCTACGACGAAACCACGTCACGAGCACCTCGCACACATCTCTCCGCTCATCGAAGCGTCGTTTGAAGTGGCGGAGCCCTTACCGATGCGTCGCAGCAGCTTTAAGGAAAGGAGTTGATGTGGCAATGTGGCATGCGCTGAGTTGGCGGTGATGTAGTAGTTGACGTATGGTGTATGCATGGACGGTGAGTGCGATGTATGCATGTTCGTGCGTATGCTTTTATTGTGGTGTATGTGGTGCTCGTGCTGTGAATGTGTCTCTTTGAGTCGAGGTCCGTAAGCCCCTATAGCTCAGTGGTAGAGCACTCGCTTCGTAAGCGAAAGGTCGGTGGTTCGATCCCGCCTGGAGGCTCTTCTTTTGCCTCTCCTGCCTCACTACTTCCTTACCGATGCCTTCAGCTTACTAGCTTGCTAGTTTGCTAGTTTGCTATTGTGCACTTTGCGTGACCAGCCTGTCCGTAGCCACACTCAATACTCGCTCTGTTGTACGCTGACCGCTCTTCATTATTGTTCCACCACATCTAGTACCTAGACACCAACATTCAGATCTTCCAGATGAATTCTTGGTGTTGCGGCTGCTCGACGCCGTAGGTAAAGTCGTGCCGAAGACTGCTGTCGCGTGTGAATCGTGTCTGTGACAATATATAAGAAGATATCATCACGAGCAGCAACAACTGTCGGATCCGCTAGCATGATGTCACTGAGTCTGACCGTGCAAGTTGCCCCCCCCCTGTTGAGAGTATTATGTACGAGATGATATCCGTGGCGGGTTAGAACATAAGCAGCGTACGTAGGTGGTGGCCAACATGCCACCAGCCGAAGACATGCAGAGGTGAAAGACGCTGAATGCTTTGACGATTGAAGATTGTGCTGCCGGCGAGTGTGGATGTTCTCTCTTAGTGTTGTCAGTATTTGATAAAGGCGTGCGGTATGCGCTGTATCTATGGGTGGTAGCACAGGTCGTGACGGTATGTGCGGGGTGGTCGTGAGTTTGGTTTGGTTGATTTGAATCTGATGAGGGTGGGAGTGGATATCTATGTTTTTTGTTGCATAACGATGACAGCTTGGCCGAGTGGTTAAGGCGTTAGCCTGCTAAGTTAATGGGGCAACCCGCGTGAGTTCGAATCTCACAGCTGTCGTTTTCCTTTACCTCAGCAGACTCGCGGTAGCAAAAACTAATCTGAAAATGCTGGTGGATGCACGGACTGGGCTGGTAGTCCTTCCCTTTTCGACGAAAGTGGTTCTGGATGTGAGGCCCAAGGCTAGCAGCTATATGTCGGTGACGCGAGGCGTGTGGTAGGAACCACTTCGGTGGTCATCCGTAAAAATTGGAACGATACAGAGAAGATTAGCATGGCCCCTGCGCAAGGATGACACGCATAAATCGAGAAGTATCGCACTTTTTGCTTGGTCGCGTGGTCGTGTGCTCGGCTGATAGTGAGCATTGTAACTGTGCGGCTGTTAAGGTGGGAAAACGGACAGAGAAACGAAGGACGCGCAAAAGCTTAAAGCATGAGGGAAGAGGGGATCGACCGCTGGGACTGGAATCCAGCGCTCTACCACTGAGCTATTCCCCCGATACCAAAACCCAATGTCCACACATGCAGACTCCATCCACACACCGATACGCATTACGAGATCCACAATTTCTACCCACTCACCCCGCCACATCTCACCCTTCTTTACTTCTACGACGAAACCACGTCACGAGCACCTCGCACACATTCTCCCGCTCATCGAAGCGTCGTTTGAAGTGGCGGCGCCCTTACCGATGCGTCGCAGCAGCTTTAAGGAAAGGAGTTGATGTGGCAATGTGGCATGCGCTGAGTTGGCGGTGATGTAGTAGTTGACGTATGGTGTATGCATGGACGGTGAGTGCGATGTATGCATGTTCGTGCGTATGCTTTTATTGTGGTGTATGTGGTGCTCGTGCTGTGAATGTGTCTCTTTGAGTCGAGGTCCGTAAGCCCCTATAGCTCAGTGGTAGAGCACTCGCTTCGTAAGCGAAAGGTCGGTGGTTCGATCCCGCCTGGAGGCTCTTCTTTTGCCTCTCCTGCCTCACTACTTCCTTACGGATGCCTTCAGCTTACTAGCTTGCTAGTTTGCTAGTTTGCTATTGTGCACTTTGCGTGACCAGCCTGTCCGTAGCCACACTCAATGCTCGCTCTGTTGTACGCTGACCGCCCTTCATTATTGTTCCACCACATCTAGTACCTAGACACCAACATTCAGATATTCCAGATGAATTCTTGGTGTTGCGGCTGCTCGACGCCGTAGGTAAAGTCGTACCGAAGACTGCTGTCGCGTGTGAATCGTGTCTGTGACAATATATAAGAAGATATCATTACGAGCTGCAACAACTGTCGGATCCGCTAGCATGATGTCACTGAGTCTGACCGTGCAAGTTGCCCCCCCCCCCTGTTGAGAGTATTATGTACGAGATGATATCCGTGGCGGGTTAGAACATAAGCAGCGTACGTAGGTGGTGGCCAACATGCCACCAGCCGAAGACATGCAGAGGTGAAAGACGCTGAATGCTTTGACGATTGAAGATTGTGCTGCCGGCGAGTGTGGATGTTCTCTCTTAGTGTTGTCAGTATTTGATAAAGGCGTGCGGTATGCGCTGTATCTATGGGTGGTAGCACAGGTCGT
This sequence comes from Phytophthora infestans T30-4, assembly GCF_000142945.1. NCBI lineage: Eukaryota > Oomycota > Peronosporomycetes > Peronosporales > Peronosporaceae > Phytophthora > Phytophthora infestans. The sequence continues at coordinate 253,354 of NW_003303694.1, read as the reverse complement.
GACGGTATGTGCGGGGTGGTCGTGAGTTTGGTTTGGTTGATTTGAATCTGATGAGGGTGGGAGTGGATATCTATGTTTTTTGTTGCATAACGATGACAGGTTGGCCGAGTGGTTAAGGCGTTAGCCTGCTAAGTTAATGGGGCAACCCGCGTGAGTTCGAATCTCACAGCTGTCGTTTTCCTTTACCTCAGCAGACTCGCAGTAGCAAAAACTAATCTGGAAATGCTGGTGGATGCACGGACTGGGCTGGTAGTCCTTCCCTTTTCGACGAAAGTGGTTCTGGATGTGAGGCCCAAGGCTAGCAGCTATATGTCGGTGACGCGGGTCGTGTGGTAGGAACCACTTCGGTGGTCATCCGTAAAAATTGGAACGATACAGAGAAGATTAGCATGGCCCCTGCGCAAGGATGACACGCATAAATCGAGAAGTATCGCACTTTTTGCTTGGTGGCGTGGTCGTGTGCTCGGCTGATAGTGAGCATTGTAACTGTGCGGCTGTTAAGGTGGGATAACGGACAGAGAAACGAAGGACGCGCAAAAGCTTAAAGCATGAGGGAAGAGGGGATCGAAGCCCCGACCGCTGGGACTGGAATCCAGCGCTCTACTACTGAGCTATTCCCCCGATACCAAAACCCAATGTCAACACATGCAGACTCCATCCACACACCGATACGCATTACAAGATCCACAATTTCTACCCACTCACCCCGCCACATCTCACCCTTCTTTACTTCTACGACGAAACCACGTCACGAGCACCTCGCACACATCTCTCCGCTCATCGAAGCGTCGTGTGAAGTGGCGGAGCCCTTACCGATGCGTCGCAGCAGCTTTAAGGAAAGGAGTTGATGTTGCAATGTGGCATGCGCTGAGTGGGCGGTGATGTAGTAGTTGACGTATGGTGTATGCATGGACGGTGAGTGCGATGTATGCATGTTCGTGCGTATGTTTTTATTGTGGTGTATGTGGTGCTCGTGCTGTGAATGTGTCTCTTTGAGTCGAGGTCCGTAAGCCCCTATAGCTCAGTGGTAGAGCACTCGCTTCGTAAGCGAAAGGTCGGTGGTTCGATCCCGCCTGGGGGCTCTTCTTTTGCCTCTCCTGCCTCACTACTTCCTTACCGATGCCTTCAGCTTACTAGCTTGCTAGTTTGCTAGTTTGCTATTGTACACTTTGCGTGACCAGCCTGTCCGTAGCCACACTCAATACTCGCTCTGTTGTACGCTGACCGCTCTTCATTATTGTTCCACCACATCTAGTACCTAGACACCAACATTCAGATCTTCCAGATGAATTCTTGGTGTTGCGGCTGCTCGACGCCGTAGGTAAAGTCGTGCCGAAGACTGCTGTCGCGTGTGAATCGTGTCTGTGATAATATATAAGAAGATATCATCACGAGCAGCAACAACTGTCGGATCCGCTAGCATGATGTCACTGAGTCTGACCGTGCAAGTTGCCCCCCCCTGTTGAGAGTATTATGTACGAGATGATATCCGTGGCGGGTTAGAACATAAGCAGCGTACGTAGGTGGTGGCCAACATGCCACCAGCCGAAGACATGCAGAGGTGAAAGACGCTGAATGCTTTGACGATTGAAGATTGTGCTGCCGGCGAGTGTGGATGTTCTCTCTTAGTGTTGTCAGTATTTGATAAAGGCGTGCGGTATGCGCTGTATCTATGGGTGGTAGCACAGGTCGTGACGGTATGTGCGGGGTGGTCGTGAGTTTGGTTTGGTTGATTTGAATCTGATGAGGGTAAGAGTGGATATCTATGTTTTTTGTTGCATAACGATGACAGCTTGGCCGAGTGGTTAAGGCGTTAGCCTGCTAAGTTAATGGGGCAACCCGCGTGAGTTCGAATCTCACAGCTGTCGTTTTCCTTTACCTCAGCAGACTCGCGGTAGCAAAAACCAATCTGAAAATGCTGGTGGATGCACGGACTGGGCTGGTAGTCCTTCCCTTTTCGACGAAAGTGGTTCTGGATGTGAGGCCCAAGGCTAGCAGCTATATGTCGGTGACGCGAGGCGTGTGGTAGGAACCACTTCGGTGGTCATCCGTAAAAATTGGAACGATACAGAGAAGATTAGCATGGCCCCTGCGCAAGGATGACACGCATAAATCGAGAAGTATCGCACTTTTTGCTTGGTGGCGTGGTCGTGTGCTCGGCTGATAGTGAGCATTGTAACTGTGCGGCTGTTAAGGTGGGAAAACGGACAGAGAAACGAAGGACGCGCAAAAGCTTAAAGCATGAGGGAAGAGGGGATCGAACCCCCGACCGCTGGGACTGGAATCCAGCGCTCTACCACTGAGCTATTCCCCCGATACCAAAACCCAATGTCCACACATGCAGACTCCATCCACACACCGATACGCATTACGAGATCCACAATTTCTACCCACTCACCCCGCCACATCTCACCCTTCTTTACTTCTACGACGAAACCACGTCACGAGCACCTCGCACACATATCTCCGCTCATCGAAGCGTTGTTTGAAGTGGCGGAGCCCTTACCGATGCGTCGCAGCAGCTTTAAGGAAAGGAGTTGATGTGGCAATGTGGCATGCGCTGAGTTGGCGGTGATGTAGTAGTTGACGTATGGTGTATGCATGGACGGTGAGTGCGATGTATGCATGTTCGTGCGTATGCTTTTATTGTGGTGTATGTGGTGCTCGTGCTGTGAATGTGTCTCTTTGTCCGTAAGCCCCTATAGCTCAGTGGTAGAGCACTCGCTTCGTAAGCGAAAGGTCGGTGGTTCGATCCCGCCTGGGGGCTCTTCTTTTGCCTCTCCTGCCTCACTACTTCCTTACCGATGCCTTCAGCTGACTAGCTTGCTAGTTTGCTAGTTTGTTATTGTGCACTTTGCGTGACCAGCCTGTCCGTAGCCACACTCAATGCTCGCTCTGTTGTACGCTGACCGCCCTTCATTATTGTTCCACCACGTCTAATACCTAGACACCAACATTCAGATATTCCAGATGAATTCTTGGTGTTGCGGCTGCTCGACGCCGTAGGTAAAGTCGTGCCGAAGACTGCTGTCGCGTGTGAATCGTGTCTGTGACAATATATAAGAAGATATCATTACGAGCTGCAACAACGGTCGGATCCGCTAGCATGATGTCACTGAGTCTGACCGTGCAAGTTGCCCCCCCCTGTTGAGAGTATTATGTACGAGATGATATCCGTGGCGGGTAGAACATAAGCAGCGTACGTAGGTGGTGGCCAACATGCCACCAGCCGAAGACATGCAGAGGTGAAAGACGCTGAATGCTTTGACGATTAAAGATTGTGCTGCCGGCGAGTGTGGATGTTCTCTCTTAGTGTTGTCAGTATTTGATAAAGGCGTGCGGTATGCGCCGTATCTATGGGTGGTAGCACAGGTCGTGACGGTATGTGCGGGGTGGTCGTGAGTTTGGTTTGGTTGATTTGAATCTGATGAGGGTGGGAGTGGGCATCTATGTTTTTGTTGCATAACGATGACAGCTTGGCCGAGTGGTTAAGGCGTTAGCCTGCTAAGTTAATGGGGCAACCCGCGTGAGTTCGAATCTCACAGCTGTCGTTTTCCTTTACCTCTGCAGACTCGCGGTAGCAAAAGCGGCTATTTCCTGGCCTGCTGACCAGGTAGATCGATACCTCTGCTTGTTGCTGGATAATGGTCCCGACCAACACACGTGGCCAAGCGTGTGAAGACATTGCGCAGCTAATCTGGAAATGCTGGTGGATGCATGGACTGGGCTGGTAGTCCTTCCCTTTTCGACGAAAGCGGTTCTGGATGTGAGGCCCAAGGCTAGCAGCTATATGTCGGTGACGCGGGTCGTGTGGTAGGAACCACTTCGGTGGTCATCCGTAAAAATTGGAACGATACAGAGAAGATTAGCATGGCCCCTGCGCAAGGATGACACGCATAAATCGAGAAGTATCGCACTTTGTGCTTGGTGGCGTGGTCGTGGGCTCGGCTGATGGTGAGCATTGTAACCGTGCGGCTGTTAAGGTGGGAAGACGGACAGAGAAACGAAGGACGCGCAAAAGCTTAAAGCATGAGGGAAGAGGGGATCGAACCCCCGACCGCTGGGACTGGAATCCAGCGCTCTACCACTGAGCTATTCCCCCGATATCAAAACCCAATGTCCAAACATGCAAACTGCATCCACACACCGATACGCATTCCGAGATCCACAATTTCTACCCACTCTTCTTTACTTCTACGACGAAACCACGTCACGAGCACCTCGCACACATCTCTCCGCTCATCGAAGCGTCGTGTGAAGTGGCGGAGCCCTTACCGATGCGTCGCAGCAGCTTTAAGGAAAGGAGTTGATGTTGCAATGTGGCATGCGCTGAGTGGGCGGTGATGTAGTAGTTGACGTATGGTGTATGCATGGACGGTGAGTGCGATGTATGCATGTTCGTGCGTATGTTTTTATTGTGGTGTATGTGGTGCTCGTGCTGTGAATGTGTCTCTTGGAGTCGAGGTCCGTAAGCCTCTATAGCTCAGTGGTAGAGCACTCGCTTCGTAAGCGAAAGGTCGGTGGTTCGATCCCGCCTGGGGGCTCTTCTTTTGCCTCTCCTGCCTCACTACTTCCTTACCGATGCCTTCAGCTTACTAGCTTGCTAGCTTGCTAGTTTGTTATTGTGCACTTTGCGTGACCAGCCTGTCCGTAGCCACACTCAATGCTCGCTCTGTTGTACGCTGACCGCCCTTCATTATTGTTCCACCACGTCTAATACCTAGACACCAACATTCAGATATTCCAGATGAATTCTTGGTGTTGCGGCTGCTCGACGCCGTAGGTAAAGTCGTACCGAAGACTGCTGTCGCGTGTGAATCGTGTCTGTGACAATATATAAGAAGATATCATTACGAGCTGCAACAACTGTCGGATCCGCTAGCATGATGTCACTGAGTCTGACCGTGCAAGTTGCCCCCCCCCTGTTGAGAGTATTATGTACGAGATGATATCCGTGGCGGGTAGAACATAAGCAGCGTACGTAGGTGGTGGCCAACATGCCACCAGCCGAAGACATGCAGAGGTGAAAGACGCTGAATGCTTTGACGATTAAAGATTGTGCTGCCGGCGAGTGTGGATGTTCTCTCTTAGTGTTGTCAGTATTTGATAAAGGCGTGCGGTATGCGCCGTATCTATGGGTGGTAGCACAGGTCGTGACGGTATGTGCGGGGTGGTCGTGAGTTTGATTTGGTTGATTTGAATCTGATGAGGGTAAGAGTGGATATCTATGTTTTTTGTTGCATAACGATGACAGCTTGGCCGAGTGGTTAAGGCGTTAGCCTGCTAAGTTAATGGGGCAACCCGCGTGAGTTCGAATCTCACAGCTGTCGTTTTCCTTTACCTCAGCAGACTCGCGGTAGCAAAAGCGGCTATTTCCTGGCCTGCTGACCAGGTAGATAGATACCTCTGCTTGTTGCTGGATAATGGTCCCGACCAACACACGTGGCCAAGCGTGTGAAGACATTGCGCAGCTAATCTGGAAATGCTGGTGGATGCATGGACTGGGCTGGTAGTCCTTCTCTTTTCGACGAAAGTGGTTCTGGATGTGAGGCCCAAGGCTAGCAGCTATATGTCGGTGACGCGGGTCGTGTGGTAGGAACCACTTCGGTGGTCATCCGTAAAAATTGGAACGATACAGAGAAGATTAGCATGGCCCCTGCGCAAGGATGACACGCATAAATCGAGAAGTATCGCACTTTTTGCTTGGTGGCGTGGTCGTGTGCTCGGCTGATGGTGAGCATTGTAACCGTGCGGCTGTTAAGGTGGGAAGACGGACAGAGAAACGAAGGACGCGCAAAAGCTTAAAGCATGAGGGAAGAGGGGATCGAACCCCCGACCGCTGGGTCTGGAATCCAGCGCTCTACCACTGAGCTATTCCCCCGATATCATAACCCAATGTCCAAACATGCAAACTCCATTCACACACCGATACGCATTCCGAGATCCACAATTTCTACCCACTCTTCTTTACTTCTACGACGAAACCACGTCACGAGCACCTCGCACACATCTCTCCGCTCATCGAAGCGTCGTGTGAAGTGGTGGAGCCCTTACCGATGCGTCGCAGCAGCTTTAAGGAAAGGAGTTGATGTTGCAATGTGGCATGCGCTGAGTGGGCGGTGATGTAGTAGTTGACGTATGGTGTATGCATGGACGGTGAGTGCGATGTATGCATGTTCGTGCGTATGTTTTTATTGTGGTGTATGTGGTGCTCGTGCTGTGAATGTGTCTCTTGGAGTCGAGCAGTGGTAGAGCACTCGCTTCGTAAGCGAAAGGTCGGTGGTTCGATCCCGCCTGGGGGCTCTTCTTTTGCCTCTCCTGCCTCACTACTTCCTTACCGATGCCTTCAGCTTACTAGCTTGCTAGTTTGCTAGTTTGCTATTGTGCACTTTGCGTGACCAGCCTGTCCGTAGCCACACTCAATACTCGCTCTGTTGTACGCTGACCGCTCTTCATTATTGTTCCACCACATCTAGTACCTAGACACCAACATTCAGATATTCCAGATGAATTCTTGGTGTTGCGGCTGCTCGACGCCGTAGGTAAAGTCGTGCCGAAGACTGCTGTCGCGTGTGAATCGTGTCTGTGAAAATATATAAGAAGATATCATTACGAGCTGCAACAACTGTCGGATCCGCTAGCATGATGTCACTGAGTCTGACCGTGCAAGTTGCCCCCCCCTGTTGAGAGTATTATGTACGAGATGATATCCGTGGCGGGTTAGAACATAAGCAGCGTACGTAGGTGGTGGCCAACATGCCACCAGCCGAAGACATGCAGAGGTGAAAGACGCTGAATGCTTTGACGATTGAAGATTGTGCTGCCGGCGAGTGTGGATGTTCTCTCTTAGTGTTGTCAGTATTTGATAAAGGCGTGCGGTATGCGCTGTATCTATGGGTGGTAGCACAGGTCGTGACGGTATGTGCGGGGTGGTCGTGAGTTTGGTTTGGTTGATTTGAATCTGATGAGGGTGGGAGTGGATATCTATGTTTTTTGTTGCATAACGATGACAGCTTGGCCGAGTGGTTAAGGCGTTAGCCTGCTAAGTTAATGGGGCAACCCGCGTGAGTTCGAATCTCACAGCTGTCGTTTTCCTTTACCTCAGCAGACTCGCGGTAGCAAAAGCGGCTATTTCCTGGCCTGCTGACCAGGTAGATAGATACCTCTGCTTGCTGCTGGATAATGGTCCCGACCAACACACGTGGCCAAGCGTGTGAAGACATTGCGCAGCTAATCTGAAAATGCTGGTGGATGCATGGACTGGGCTGGTAGTCCTTCTCTTTTCGACGAAAGTGGTTCTGGATGTGAGGCCCAAGGCTAGCAGCTATATGTCGGTGACGCGGGTCGTGTGGTAGGAACCACTTCGGTGGTCATCCGTAAAAATTGGAACGATACAGAGAAGATTAGCATGGCCCCTGCGCAAGGATGACACGCATAAATCGAGAAGTATCGCACTTTTTGCTTGGTGGCGTGGTCGTGGGCTCGGCTGATGGTGAGCATTGTAACCGTGCGGCTGTTAAGGTGGGAAGACGGACAGAGAAACGAAGGACGCGCAAAAGCTTAAAGCATGAGGGAAGAGGGGATCGAACCCCCGACCGCTGGGACTGGAATCCAGCGCTCTACCACTGAGCTATTCCCCCGATATCAAAACCCAATGTCCAAACATGCAAACTCCATCCACACACCGATACGCATTCCGAGATTCACAATTTCTACCCACTCACCCCGCCACGTCTCACCCTTCTTTACATTCTACGACGAAACCACGTCACGAGCACCTCGCACACATCTCTCCGCTCATCGAAGCGTCGTGTGAAGTGGCGGAGCCCTTATCGATGCGTCGCAGCAGCTTTAAGGAAAGGAGTTGATGTTGCAATGTGGCATGCGCTGAGTGGGCGGTGATGTAGTAGTTGACGTATGGTGTATGCATGGACGGTGAGTGCGATGTATGCATGTTCGTGCGTATGTTTTTATTGTGGTGTATGTGGTGCTCGTGCTGTGAATGTGTCTCTTGGAGTCGAGGTCCGTAAGCCCCTATAGCTCAGTGGTAGAGCACTCGCTTCGTAAGCGAAAGGTCGGTGGTTCGATCCCGCCTGGGGGCTCTTCTTTTGCCTCTCCTGCCTCACTACTTCCTTACCGATGCCTTCAGCTTACTAGCTTGCTAGTTTGCTAGTTTGCTATTGTGCACTTTGCGTGACCAGCCTGTCCGTAGCCACACTCAATGCTCGCTCTGTTGTACGCTGACCGCCCTTCATTATTGTTCCACCACATCTAATACCGAGACACCAACATTCAGATATTCCAGATGAATTCTTGGTGTTGCGGCTGCTCGACGCCGTAGGTAAAGTCGTGCCGAAGACTGCTGTCGCGTGTGAATCGTGTCTGTGAAAATATATAAGAAGATATCATTACGAGCTGCAACAACTGTCGGATCCGCTAGCATGATGTCACTGAGTCTGACCGTGCAAGTTGCCCCCCCTGTTGAGAGTATTATGTACGAGATGATATCCGTGGCGGGTAGAACATAAGCAGCGTACGTAGGTGGTGGCCAACATGCCACCAGCCGAAGACATGCAGAGGTGAAAGACGCTGAATGTTTTGACGATTAAAGATTGTGCTGCCGGCGAGTGTGGATGTTCTCTCTTAGTGTTGTCAGTATTTGATATAGGCGTGCGGTATGCGCCGTATCTATGGGTGGTAGCACAGGTCGTGACGGTATGTGCGGGGTGGTCGTGAGTTTGTTTTTGGTTGATTTGAATCTGATGAGGGTGGGAGTCGATATCTATGTTTTTGTTGCATAGCGATGACAGCTTGGCCGAGTGGTTAAGGCGTTAGCCTGCTAAGTTAATGGGGCAACCCGCGTGAGTTCGAATCTCACAGCTGTCGTTTTCCTTTACCTCAGCAGACTCGCGGTAGCAAAAGCGGCTATTTCCTGGCCTGCTGACCAGGTAGATAGATACCTCTGCTTGTTGCTGGATAATGGTCCCGACCAACACACGTGGCCAAGCGTGTGAAGACATTGCGCAGCTAATTTGAAAATGCTGGTGGATGCACGGACTGGGCTGGTAGCCCTTCCCTTTTCGACGAAAGTGGTTCTGGATGTGAGGCCCAAGGCTAGCAGCTATATGTCGGTGACGCGGGTCGTGTGGTAGGAACCACTTCGGTGGTCATCCGTAAAAATTGGAACGATACAGAGAAGATTAGCATGGCCCCTGCGCAAGGATGACACGCATAAATCGAGAAGTATCGCACTTTTTGCTTGGTGGCGTGGTCGTGGGCTCGGCTGATGGTGAGCATTGTAACCGTGCGGCTGTTAAGGTGGGAAGACGGACAGAGAAACGAAGGACGCGCAAAAGCTTAAAGCATGAGGGAAGAGGGGATCGACCCCCCGACCGCTGGGACTGGAATCCAGCGCTCTACCACTGAGCTATTCCCCCGATACCAAAACCCAATGTCCAAACATGCAAACTCCATTCACACACCGATACGCATTCCGAGATCCACAATTTCTACCCACTCTTCTTTACTTCTACGACGAAACCACGTCACGAGCACCTCGCACACATCTCTCCGCTCATCGAAGCGTCGTGTGAAGTGGCGGAGCCCTTACCGATGCGTCGCAGCAGCTTTAAGGAAAGGAGTTGATGTTGCAATGTGGCATGCGCTGAGTGGGCGGTGATGTAGTAGTTGACGTATGGTGTATGCATGGACGGTGAGTGCGATGTATGCATGTTCGTGCGTATGTTTTTATTGTGGTGTATGTGGTGCTCGTGCTGTGAATGTGTCTCTTGGAGTCGAGGTCCGTAAGCCCCTATAGCTCAGTGGTAGAGCACTCGCTTCGTAAGCGAAAGGTCGGTGGTTCGATCCCGCCTGGGGGCTCTTCTTTTGCCTCTCCTGCCTCACTACTTCCTTACCGATGCCTTCAGCTTACTAGCTTGCTAGTTTGCTAGTTTGCTATTGTGCACTTTGCGTGACCAGCCTGTCCGTAGCCACACTCAATGCTCGCTCTGTTGTACGCTGACCGCCCTTCATTATTGTTCCACCACATCTAATACCTAGACACCAACATTCAGATATTCCAGATGAATTCTTGGTGTTGCGGCTGCTCGACGCCGTAGGTAAAGTCGTGCCGAAGACTGCTGTCGCGTGTGAATCGTGTCTGTGAAAATATATAAGAAGATATCATTACGAGCTGCAACAACTGTCGGATCCGCTAGCATGATGTCACTGAGTCTGGGCGAGCAAGTTGCCCCCCCCCCTGTTGAGAGTATTATGTACGAGATGATATCCGTGGCGGGTAGAACATAAGCAGCGTACGCAGGTGGTGGCCAACATGCCACCAGCCGAAGACATGCAGAGGTGAAAGACGCTGAATGTTTTGACGATTGAAGATTGTGCTGCCGGCGAGTGTGGATGTTCTCTCTTAGTGTTGTCAGTATTTGATAAAGGCGTACGGTATGCGCCGTATCTATGGGTGGTAGCACAGGTCGTGACGGTATGTGCGGGGTGGTCGTGAGTTTGGTTTGGTTGATTTGAATCTGATGAGGGTGGGAGTGGACATCTATGTTTTTTGTTGCATAGCGATGACAGCTTGGCCGAGTGGTTAAGGCGTTAGCCTGCTAAGTTAATGGGGCAACCCGCGTGAGTTCGAATCTCACAGCTGTCGTTTTCCTTTACCTCAGCAGACTCGCGGTAGCAAAAGCGGCTATTTCCTGGCCTGCTGACCAGGTAGATAGATACCTCTGCTTGTTGCTGGATAATGGTCCCGACCAACACACGTGGCCAAGCGTGTGAAGACATTGCGCAGCTAATCTGAAAATGCTGGTGGATGCATGGACTGGGCTGGTAGTCCTTCTCTTTTCGACGAAAGTGGTTCTGGATGTGAGGCCCAAGGCTAGCAGCTATATGTCGGTGACGCGGGTCGTGTGGTAGGAACCACTTCGGTGGTCATCCGTAAAAATTGGAGCGATACAGAGAAGATTAGCATGGCCCCTGCGCAAGGATGACACGCATAAATCGAGAAGTATCGCACTTTTTGCTTGGTGGCGTGGTCGTGGGCTCGGCTGATGGTGAGCATTGTAACCGTGCGGCTGTTAAGGTGGGAAGACGGACAGAGAAACGAAGGACGCGCAAAAGCTTAAAGCATGAGGGAAGAGGGGATCGAACCCCCGACCGCTGGGACTGGAATCCAGCGCTCTACCACTGAGCTATTCCCCCGATACCAAAACCCAATGTCCAAACATGCAAACTCCATTCACACACCGATACGCATTCCGAGATCCACAATTTCTACCCACTCTTCTTTACCTCTTACGACGAAACCACGTCACGAGCACCTCGCACACATCTCTCCGCTCATCGAAGCGTCGTGTGAAGTGGCGGAGCCCTTACCGATGCGTCGCAGCAGCTTTAAGGAAAGTAGTTGATGTTGCAATGTGGCATGCGCTGAGTGGGCGGTGATGTAGTAGTTGACGTATGGTGTATGCATGGACGGTGAGTGCGATGTATGCATGTTCGTGCGTATGTTTTTATTGTGGTGTATGTGGTGCTCGTGCTGTGAATGTGTCTCTTGGAGTCGAGGTCCGTAAGCCCCTATAGCTCAGTGGTAGAGCACTCGCTTCGTAAGCGAAAGGTCGGTGGTTCGATCCCGCCTGGGGGCTCTTCTTTTGCCTCTCCTGCCTCACTACTTCCTTACCGATGCCTTCAGCTTACTAGCTTGCTAGTTTGTTAGTTTGCTATTGTGCACTTTGCGTGACCAGCCTGTCCGTAGCCACACTCAATGCTCGCTCTGTTGTACGCTGACCGCCCTTCATTATTGTTCCACCACGTCTAATACCTAGACACCAACATTCAGATATTCCAGATGAATTCTTGGTGTTGCGGCTGCTCGACGCCGTAGGTAAAGTCGTGCCGAAGACTGCTGTCGCGTGTGAATCGTGTCTGTGACAATATATAAGAAGATATCATTACGAGCTGCAACAACGGTCGGATCCGCTAGCATGATGTCACTGAGTCTGACCGTGCAAGTTGCCCCCCCCCTGTTGAGAGTATTATGTACGAGATGATATCCGTGGCGGGTAGAACATAAGCAGCGTACGTAGGTGGTGGCCAACATGCCACCAGCCGAAGACATGCAGAGGTGAAAGACGCTGAATGTTTTGACGATTGAAGATTGTGCTGCCGGCGAGTGTGGATGTTCTCTCTTAGTGTTGTCAGTATTTGATAAAGGCGTGCGGTATGCGCCGTATCTATGGGTGGTAGCACAGGTCGTGACGGTATGTGCGGGGTGGTCGTAAGTTTGGTTTGGTTGATTTGAATCTGATGAGGGTGGGAGTGGACATCTATGTTTTTTGTTGCATAGCGATGACAGCTTGGCCGAGTGGTTAAGGCGTTAGCCTGCTAAGTTAATGGGGCAACCCGCGTGAGCTCGAATCTCACAGCTGTCGTTTTCCTTTACCTCAGCAGACTCGCGGTAGCAAAAGCGGCTATTTCCTGGCCTGCTGACCAGGTAGATAGATACCTCTGCTTGTTGCTGGATAATGGTCCCGACCAACACACGTGGCCAAGCGTGTGAAGACGTTGCGCAGCTAATCTGAAAATGCTGGTGGATGCATGGACTGGGCTGGTAGTCCTTCCCTTTTCGACGAAAGTGGTTCTGGATCTGAGGCCCAAGGCTAGCAGCTATATGTCGGTGACGCGGGTCGTGTGGTAGGAACCACTTCGGTGGTCATCCGTAAAAATTGGAACGATACAGAGAAGATTAGCATGGCCCCTGCGCAAGGATGACACGCATAAATCGAGAAGTATCGCACTTTTTGCTTGGTGGCGTGGTCGTGGGCTCGGCTGATGGTGAGCATTGTAACCGTGCGGCTGTTAAGGTGGGAAGACGGACAGAGAAACGAAGGACGCGCAAAAGCTTAAAGCATGAGGGAAGAGGGGATCGAGCCCCCGACCGCTGGGACTGGAATCCAGCGCTCTACCACTGAGCTATTCCCCCGATACCAAAACCCAATGTATAAACATGCAAACTTCATTCACACACCGATACGCATTCCGAGATCCACAATTTCTACCCACTCACCCGCACGCTCACCCCTCTTCTTTACTTTCTACGACGAAACCACGTCACGAGCACCTCGCACACATCTCTCCGCTCATCGAAGCGTCGTGTGAAGTGGCGGAGCCCTTAGCGATGCGTCGCAGCAGCTTTAAGGAAAGGAGTTGATGTTGCAATGTGGCATGCGCTGAGTGGGCGGTGATGTAGTAGTTGACGTATGGTGTATGCATGGACGGTGAGTGCGATGTATGCATGTTCGTGCGTATGTTTTTATTGTGGTGTATGTGGTGCTCGTGCTGTGAATATGTCTCTTGGAGTCGAGGTCCGTAAGCCCCTATAGCTCAGTGGTAGAGCACTCGCTTCGTAAGCGAAAGGTCGGTGGTTCGATCCCGCCTGGGGGCTCTTCTTTCGCCTCTCCTGCCTCACTACTTCCTTACCGATGCCTTCAGCTTACTAGCTTGCTAGTTTGCTAGTTTGCTATTGTGCACTTTGCGTGACCAGCCTGTCCGTAGCCACACTCAATGCTCGCTCTGTTGTACGCTGACCGCCCTTCATTATTGTTCCACCACATCTAATACCTAGACACCAACATTCAGATATTCCAGATGAATTCTTGGTGTTGCGGCTGCTCGACGCCGTAGGTAAAGTCGTGCCGAAGACTGCTGTCGCGTGTGAATCGTGTCTGTGACAATATATAAGAAGATATCATTACGAGCTGCAACAGCTGTCGGATCCGCTAGCATGATGTCACTGAGTCTGACCGTGCAAGTTGCCCCCCCCCTGTTGAGAGTATTATGTACGAGATGATATCCGTGGCGGGTAGAACATAAGCAGCGTACGTAGGTGGTGGCCAACATGCCACCAGCCGAAGACATGCAGAGGTGAAAGACGCTGAATGTTTTGACGATTGAAGATTGTGCTGCCGGCGAGTGTGGATGTTCTCTCTTAGTGTTGTCAGTATTTGATAAAGGCGTGCGGTATGCGCCGTATCTATGGGTGGTAGCACAGGTCGTGACGGTATGTGCGGGGTGGTCGTAAGTTTGGTTTGGTTGATTTGAATCTGATGAGGGGTGGGAGTGGACATCTATGTTTTTGTTGCATAGCGATGACAGCTTGGCCGAGTGGTTAAGGCGTTAGCCTGCTAAGTTAATGGGGCAACCCGCGTGAGTTCGAATCTCACAGCTGTCGTTTTCCTTTACCTCAGCAGACTCGCGGTAGCAAAAGCGGCTATTTCCTGGCCTGCTGAGCAGGTAGATAGATACCTCTGCTTGTTGCTGGATAGTGTTCCCGACAAACACACGTGGCCAAGCGTGTGAAGACATTGCGCAGCTAATCTGGAAATGCTGGTGGATGCGCGGACTGGGCTGGTAGTCCTTCCCTTTTCGACGAAAGTGGTTCTGGATGTGAGGCCCAAGGCTAGCAGCTATATGTCGGTGACGCGGGTCGTGTGGTAGGAACCACTTCGGTGGTCATCCGTAAAAATTGGAACGATACAGAGAAGATTAGCATGGCCCCTGCGCAAGGATGACACGCATAAATCGAGAAGTATCGCACTTTTTGCTTGGTGGCGTGGTCGTGGGCTCGGCTGATGGTGAGCATTGTAACCGTGCGGCTGTTAAGGTGGGAAGACGGACAGAGAAACGAAGGACGCGCAAAAGCTTAAAAGCATGAGGGAAGAAGGTGTCGAACCCCCGACCGCTAGGACTGGAATCCAGCGCTCTACCACTGAGCTATTCCCCCGATACCAAAACCCAATGTCCACACATGCGAACTCCATCCACACACCGATACGCATTACGAGATCCACAATTTCTACCCACTCACCCCGCCACGTCTCACCCTTCTTTACTTCTACGACGAAACCACGTCACGAGCACCTCGCACACATCTCTCCGCTCATCGAAGCGTCGTGTGAAGTGGCGGAGCCCTTACCGATGCGTCGCAGCAGCTTTAAAGAAAGTAGTTGATGTTGCAATGTGGCATGCGCTGAGTGGACGGTGATGTAGTAGTTGACGTATGGTGTATGCATGGACGGTGAGTGCGATGTATGCATGTTCGTGCGTATGTTTTTATTGTGGTGTATGTGGTGCTCGTGCTGTGAATGTGTCTCTTGGAGTCGAGGTCCGTAAGCCCCTATAGCTCAGTGGTAGAGCACTCGCTTCGTAAGCGAAAGGTCGGTGGTTCGATCCCGCCTGGGGGCTCTTCTTTTGCCTCTCCTGCCTCACTACTTCCTTACCGATGCCTTCAGCTTACTAGCTTGCTAGTTTGCTAGTTTGCTATTGTGCACTTTGCGTGACCAGCCTGTCCGTAGCCACACTCAATGCTCGCTCTGTTGTACGCTGACCGCCCTTCATTATTGTTCCACCACATCTAATACCTAGACACCAACATTCAGATATTCCAGATGAATTCTTGGTGTTGCGGCTGCTCGACGCCGTAGGTAAAGTCGTGCCGAAGACTGCTGTCGCGTGTGAATCGTGTCTGTGAAAATATATAAGAAGATATCATTACGAGCTGCAACAACTGTCGGATCCGCTAGCATGATGTCACTGAGTCTGACCGTGAAAGTTGCCCCCCCCCTGTTGAGAGTATTATGTACGAGATGATATCCGTGGCGGGTAGAACATAAGCAGCGTACGCAGGTGGTGGCCAACATGCCACCAGCCGAAGACATGCAGAGGTGAAAGACGCTGAATGTTTTGACGATTGAAGATTGTGCTGCCGGCGAGTGTGGATGTTCTCTCTTAGCGTTGTCAGTATTTGATAAAGGCGTACGGTATGCGCCGTATCTATGGGTGGTAGCACAGGTCGTGACGGTATGTGCGGGGTGGTCGTGAGTTTGGTTTGGTTGATTTGAATCTGATGAGGGTGGGAGTGGACATCTATGTTTTTGTTGCATAGCGATGACAGCTTGGCCGAGTGGTTAAGGCGTTAGCCTGCTAAGTTAATGGGGCAACCCGCGTGAGTTCGAATCTCACAGCTGTCGTTTTCCTTTACCTCAGCAGACTCGCGGTAGCAAAAGCGGCTATTTCCTGGCCTGCTGACCAGGTAGATAGATACCTCTGCTTGTTGCTGGATAATGGTCCCGACCAACACACGTGGCCAAGCGTGTGAAGACATTGCGCAGCTAATCTGGAAATGCTGGTGGATGCATGGACTGGGCTGGTAGTCCTTCCCTTTTCGACGAAAGTGGTTCTGGATGTGAGGCCCAAGGCTAGCAGCTATATGTCGGTGACGCGGGTCGTGTGGTAGGAACCACTTCGGTGGTCATCCGTAAAAATTGGAACGATACAGAGAAGATTAGCATGGCCCCTGCGCAAGGATGACACGCATAAATCGAGAAGTATCGCACTTTGTGCTTGGTGGCGTGGTCGTGGGCTCGGCTGATGGTGAGCATTGTAACCGTGCGGCTGTTAAGGTGGGAAGACGGACAGAGAAACGAAGGACGCGCAAAAGCTTAAAGCATGAGGGAAGAGGGGATCGAACCCCCGACCGCTGGGACTGGAATCCAGCGCTCTACCACTGAGCTATTCCCCCGATACCAAAACCCAATGTCCAAACATGCAAACTCCATTCACACACCGATACGCATTCCGAGATCCACAATTTCTAACCACTCTTCTTTACTTCTACGACGAAACCACGTCACGAGCACCTCGCACACATCTCTCCGCTCATCGAAGCGTCGTGTGAAGTGGCGGAGCCCTTACCGATGCGTCGCAGCAGCTTTAAGGAAAGGAGTTGATGTTGCAATGTGGCATGCGCTGAGTGGGCGGTGATGTAGTAGTTGACGTATGGTGTATGCATGGACGGTGAGTGCGATGTATGCATGTTCGTGCGTATGTTTTTATTGTGGTGTATGTGGTGCTCGTGCTGTGAATGTGTCTCTTGGAGTCGAGGTCCGTAAGCCCCTATAGCTCAGTGGTAGAGCACTCGCTTCGTAAGCGAAAGGTCGGTGGTTCGATCCCGCCTGGGGGCTCTTCTTTTGCCTCTCCTGCCTCACTACTTCCTTACCGATGCCTTCAGCTTACTAGCTTGCTAGTTTGCTAATATGCTATTGTGCACTTTGCGTGACCAGCCTGTCCGTAGCCACACTCAATGCTCGCTCTGTTGTACGCTGACCGCCCTTCATTATTGTTCCACCACGTCTAATACCTAGACACCAACATTCAGATATTCCAGATGAATTCTTGGTGTTGCGGCTGCTCGACGCCGTAGGTAAAGTCGTGCCGAAGACTGCTGTCGCGTGTGAATCGTGTCTGTGACAAAAAATAAGAAGATATCATTACGAGCAGCAACAACTGTCGGATCCGCTAGCATGATGTCACTGAGTCTGACCGTGCAAGCTGCCCCCCCCCTTGTTTAGGGTATTATGTACGAGATGATATCCGTGGCGGGTAGAACATAAGCAGCGTACGTAGGTGGTGGCCAACATGCCACCAGCCGAAGACATGCAGAGGTGAAAGACGCTGAATGCTTTGACGATTAAAGATTGTGCTGCCGGCGAGTGTGGATGTTCTCTCTTAGTGTTGTCAGTATTTGATAAAGGCGTGCGGTATGCGCCGTATCTATGGGTGGTAGCACAGGTCGTGACGGTATGTGCGGGGTGGTCGTGAGTTTGGTTTGGTTGATTTGAATCTGATGAGGGTGGGAGTGGACATCTGTGTTTTTTGTTGCATAACGATGACAGCTTGGCCGAGTGGTTAAGGCGTTAGCCTGCTAAGTTAATGGGGCAACCCGCGTGAGTTCGAATCTCACAGCTGTCGTTTTCCTTTACCTCAGCAGACTCGCGGTAGCAAAAGCGGCTATTTCCTGGCCTGCTGACCAGGTAGATAGATACCTCTGCTTGTTGCTGGATAATGGTCCCGACCAACACACGTGGCCAAGCGTGTGAAGACATTGCGCAGCTAATCTGGAAATGCTGGTGGATGCATGGACTGGGCTGGTAGTCCTTCCCTTTTCGACGAAAGTGGTTCTGGATGTGAGGCCCAAGGCTAGCAGCTATATGTCGGTGACGCGGGTCGTGTGGTAGGAACCACTTCGGTGGTCATCCGTAAAAATTGGAACGATACAGAGAAGATTAGCATGGCCCCTGCGCAAGGATGACACGCATAAATCGAGAAGTATCGCACTTTTTGCTTGGTGGCGTGGTCGTGGGCTCGGCTGATGGTGAGCATTGTAACCGTGCGGCTGTTAAGGTGGGAAGACGGACAGAGAAACGAAGGACGCGCAAAAGCTTAAAGCATGAGGGAAGAGGGGATCGAACCCCCGACCGCTGGGACTGGAATCCAGCGCTCTACCACTGAGCTATTCCCCCGATACCAAAACCCAATGTCCACATATGCGAACTCCATCCACACACCGATACGCATTCCGAGATCCACAATTTCTACCCACTCACCCCGCCACGTCTCACCCTTCTTTACTTCTACGACGAAACCACGTCACGAGCACCTCGCACACATCTCTCCGCTCATCGAAGCGTCGTGTGAAGTGGCGGAGCCCTTACCGATGCGTCGCAGCAGCTTTAAGGAAAGTAGTTGATGTTGCAATGTGGCATGCGCTGAGTGGACGGTGATGTAGTAGTTGACGTATGGTGTATGCATGGACGGTGAGTGCGATGTATGCATGTTCGTGCGTATGTTTTTATTGTGGTGTATGTGGTGCTCGTGCTGTGAATGTGTCTCTTTGAGTCGAGGTCCGTAAGCCCCTATAGCTCAGTGGTAGAGCACTCGCTTCGTAAGCGAAAGGTCGGTGGTTCGATCCCGCCTGGGGGCTCTTCTTTTGCCTCTCCTGCCTCACTACTTCCTTACCGATGCCTTCAGCTTACTAGCTTGTTAGTTTGCTAGTTTGCTATTGTGCACTTTGCGTGACCAGCCTGTCCGTAGCCACACTCAATGCTCGCTCTGTTGTACGCTGACCGCCCTTCATTATTGTTCCACCACATCTAATACCTAGACACCAACATTCAGATATTCCAGATAAATTCTTGGTGTTGCGGCTGCTCGACGCCGTAGGTAAAGTCGTGCCGAAGACTGCTGTAGCGTGTGAATCGTGTCTGTGAAAATATATAAGAAGATATCATTACGAGCTGCAACAACTGTCGGATCCGCTAGCATGATGTCACTGAGTCTGACCGTGCAAGTTGCCCCCCCCCTGTTGAGAGTATTATGTACGAGATGATATCCGTGGCGGGTAGAACATAAGCAGCGTACGCAGGTGGTGGCCAACATGCCACCAGCCGAAGACATGCAGAGGTGAAAGACGCTGAATGTTTTGACGATTGAAGATTGTGCTGCCGGCGAGTGTGGATGCTCTCTCTTAGTGTTGTCAGTATTTGATAAAGGCGTACGGTATGCGCCGTATCTATGGGTGGTAGCACAGGTCGTGACGGTATGTGCGGGGTGGTCGTGAGTTTGGTTTGGTTGATGTGAATCTGATGAGGGTGGGAGTGGACATCTATGTTTTTGTTGCATAGCGATGACAGCTTGGCCGAGTGGTTAAGGCGTTAGCCTGCTAAGTTAATGGGGCAACCCGCGTGAGTTCGAATCTCACAGCTGTCGTTTTCCTTTACCTCAGCAGACTCGCGGTAGCAAAAGCGGCTATTTCCTGGCCTGCTGACCAGGTAGATAGATACATCTGCTTGTTGCTGGATAATGGTCCCGACCAACACACGTGGCCAAGCGTGTGAAGACATTGCGCAGCTAATCTGGAAATGCTGGTGGATGCATGGACTGGGCTGGTAGTCCTTCCCTTTTCGACGAAAGTGGTTCTGAATGTGAGGCCCAAGGCTAGCAGCTATATGTCGGTGACGCGGGTCGTGTGGTAGGAACCACTTCGGTGGTCATCCGTAAAAATTGGAACGATACAGAGAAGATTAGCATGGCCCCTGCGCAAGGATGACACGCATAAATCGAGAAGTATCGCACTTTTTGCTTGGTGGCGTGGTCGTGGGGTCGGCTGATGGTGAGCATTGTAACCGTGCGGCTGTTAAGGTGGGAAGACGGACAGAGAAACGAAGGACGCGCAAAAGCTTAAAGCATGAGGGAAGAGGGGATCGAACCCCCGACCGCTGGGACTGGAATCCAGCGCTCTACCACTGAGCTATTCCCCCGATACCAAAACCCAATGTCCAAACATGCAAACTCCATTCACACACCGATACGCATTCCGAGATCCACAATTTCTAACCACTCTTCTTTACTTCTACGACGAAACCACGTCACGAGCACCTCGCACACATCTCTCCGCTCATCGAAGCGTCGTGTGAAGTGGCGGAGCCCTTACCGATGCGTCGCAGCAGCTTTAAGGAAAGGAGTTGATGTTGCAATGTGGCATGCGCTGAGTGGGCGGTGATGTAGTAGTTGACGTATGGTGTATGCATGGACGGTGAGTGCGATGTATGCATGTTCGTGCGTATGTTTTTATTGTGGTGTATGTGGTGCTCGTGCTGTGAATGTGTCTCTTGGAGTCGAGGTCCGTAAGCCCCTATAGCTCAGTGGTAGAGCACTCGCTTCGTAAGCGAAAGGTCGGTGGTTCGATCCCGCCTGGGGGCTCTTCTTTTGCCTCTCCTGCCTCACTACTTCCTTACCGATGCCTTCAGCTTACTAGCTTGCTAGTTTGCTAGTTTGCTATTGTGCACTTTGCGTGACCAGCCTGTCCGTAGCCACACTCAATGCTCGCTCTGTTGTACGCTGACCGCCCTTCATTATTGTTCCACCACATCTAATACCTAGACACCAACATTCAGATATTCCAGATGAATTCTTGGTGTTGCGGCTGCTCGACGCCGTAGGTAAAGTCGTGCCGAAGACTGCTGTCGCGTGTGAATCATGTCTGTGAAAATATATAAGAAGATATCATTACGAGCTGCAACAACTGTCGGATCCGCTAGCATGATGTCACTGAGTCTGACCGTGCAAGTTGCCCCCCCCCTGTTGAGAGTATTATGTACGAGATGATATCCGTGGCGGGTAGAACATAAGCAGCGTACGCAGGTGGTGGCCAACATGCCACCAGCCGAAGACATGCAGAGGTGAAAGACGCTGAATGCTTTGACGATTAAAGATTGTGCTGCCGGCGAGTGTGGATGTTCTCTCTTAGTGTTGTCAGTATTTGATAAAGGCGTACGGTATGCGCCGTATCTATGGGTGGTAGCACAGGTCGTGACGGTATGTGCGGGGTGGTCGTGAGTTTGGTTTGGTTGATTTGAATCTGATGAGGGTGGGAGTGGACATCTATGTTTTTTGTTGCATAACGATGACAGCTTGGCCGAGTGGTTAAGGCGTTAGCCTGCTAAGTTAATGGGGCAACCCGCGTGAGTTCGAATCTCACAGTTGTCGTTTTCCTTTACCTCAACAGACTCGCGGTAGCAAAAGCGGCTATTTCCTGGCCTGCTGACCAGGTAGATAGATACCTCTGCTTGTTGCTGGATAATGGTCCCGACCAACACACGTGGCCAAGCGTGTGAAGACATTGCGCAGCTAATCTGGAAATGCTGGTGGATGCACGGACTGGGCTGGTAGTCCTTCCCTTTTCGACGAAAGTGGTTCTGGATGTGAGGCCCAAGGCTAGCAGCTATATGTCGGTGACGCGGGTCGTGTGGTAGGAACCACTTCGGTGGTCATCCGTAAAAATTGGAACGATACAGAGAAGATTAGCATGGCCCCTGCGCAAGGATGACACGCATAAATCGAGAAGTATCGCACTTTTTGCTTGGTGGCGTGGTCGTGGGCTCGGCTGATGGTGAGCATTGTAACCGTGCGGCTGTTAAGGTGGGAAGACGGACAGAGAAACGAAGGACGCGCAAAAGCTTAAAGCATGAGGGAAGAGGGGATCGAACCCCCGACCGCTGGGACTGGAATCCAGCGCTCTACCACTGAGCTATTCCCCCGATACCAAAACCCAATGTCCAAACATGCAAACTCCATTCACACACCGATACGCATTCCGAGATCCACAATTTCTACCCACTCTTCTTTACTTCTACGACGAAACCACGTCACGAGCACCTCGCACACATCTCTCCGCTCATCGAAGCGTCGTGTGAAGTGGCGGAGCCCTTACCGATGCGTCGCAGCAGCTTTAAGGAAAGGAGTTGATGTTGCAATGTGGCATGCGCTGAGTGGGCGGTGATGTAGTAGTTGACGTATGGTGTATGCATGGACGGTGAGTGCGATGTATGCATGTTCGTGCGTATGTTTTTATTGTGGTGTATGTGGTGCTCGTGCTGTGAATGTGTCTCTTGGAGTCGAGGTCCGTAAGCCCCTATAGCTCAGTGGTAGAGCACTCGCTTCGTAAGCGAAAGGTCGGTGGTTCGATCCCGCCTGGGGGCTCTTCTTTTGCCTCTCCTGCCTCACTACTTCCTTACCGATGCCTTCAGCTTACTAGCTTGCTAGTTTGCTAGTTTGCTATTGTGCACTTTGCGTGACCAGCCTGTCCGTAGCCACACTCAATGCTCGCTCTGTTGTACGCTGACCGCCCTTCATTATTGTTCCACCACATCTAATACCTAGACACCAACATTCAGATATTCCAGATGAATTCTTGGTGTTGCGGCTGCTCGACGCCGTAGGTAAAGTCGTGCCGAAGACTGCTGTCGCGTGTGAATCGTGTCTGTGACAATATATAAGAAGATATTATTACGAGCTGCAACAACTGTCGAATCCGCTAGCATGATGTCACTGAGTCTGACCGTGCAAGTTGCCTGTTGAGAGTATTATGTACGAGATGATATCCGTGGCGGGTAGAACATAAGCAGCGTACGCAGGTGGTGGCCAACATGCCACCAGCCGAAGACATGCAGAGGTGAAAGACGCTGAATGTTTTGACGATTGAAGATTGTGCTGCCGGCGAGTGTGGATGTTCTCTCTTAGTGTTGTCAGTATTTGATAAAGGCGTACGGTATGCGCCGTATCTATGGGTGGTAGCACAGGTCGTGACGGTATGTGCGGGGTGGTCGTGAGTTTGGTTTGGTTGATTTGAATCTGATGAGGGTGGGAGTGGACATCTATGTTTTTGTTGCATAGCGATGACAGCTTGGCCGAGTGGTTAAGGCGTTAGCCTGCTAAGTTAATGGGGCAACCCGCGTGAGTTCGAATCTCACAGCTGTCGTTTTCCTTTACCTCAGCAGACTCGCGGTAGCAAAAGCGGCTATTTCCTGGCCTGCTGACCAGGTAGATAGATACCTCTGCTTGTTGCTGGATAATGGTCCCGACCAACACACGTGGCCAAGCGTGTGAAAACATTGCGCAGCTAATCTGGAAATGCTGGTGGATGCATGGACTGGGCTGGTAGTCCTTCCCTTTTCGACGAAAGTGGTTCTGGATGTGAGGCCCAAGGCTAGCAGCTATATGTCGGTGACGCGGGTCGTGTGGTAGGAACCACTTCGGTGGTCATCCGTAAAAATTGGAACGATACAGAGAAGATTAGCATGGCCCCTGCGCAAGGATGACACGCATAAATCGAGAAGTATCGCACTTTTTGCTTGGTGGCGTGGTCGTGGGCTCGGCTGATGGTGAGCATTGTAACCGTGCGGCTGTTAAGGTGGGAAGACGGACAGAGAAACGAAGGACGCGCAAAAGCTTAAAGCATGAGGGAAGAGGGGATCGAACCCCCGACCGCTGGGACTGGAATCCAGCGCTCTACCACTGAGCTATTCCCCCGATACCAAAACCCAACTTCCAAACATGCAAACTCCATCCACACACCGATACGCATTCCGAGATCCACAATTTCTACCCACTCTTCTTTACTTCTACGACGAAACCACGTCACGAGCACCTCGCACACATCTCTCCGCTCATCGAAGCGTCGTGTGAAGTGGCGGAGCCCTTACCGATGCGTCGCAGCAGCTTTAAAGAAAGTAGTTGATGTTGCAATGTGGCATGCGCTGAGTGGACGGTGATGTAGTAGTTGACGTATGGTGTATGCATGGACGGTGAGTGCGATGTATGCATGTTCGTGCGTATGTTTTTATTGTGGTGTATGTGGTGCTCGTGCTGTGAATGTGTCTCTTGGAGTCGAGGTCCGTAAGCCCCTATAGCTCAGTGGTAGAGCACTCGCTTCGTAAGCGAAAGGTCGGTGGTTCGATCCCGCCTGGGGGCTCTTCTTTTGCCTCTCCTGCCTCACTACTTCCTTACCGATGCCTTCAGCTTACTAGCTTGTTAGTTTGCTAGTTTGCTATTGTGCACTTTGCGTGACCAGCCTGTCCGTAGCCACACTCAATGCTCGCTCTGTTGTATGCTGACCGCCCTTCATTATTGTTCCACCACATCTAATACCTAGACACCAACATTCAGATATTCCAGATGAATTCTTGGTGTTGCGGCTGCTCGACGCCGTAGGTAAAGTCGTACCGAAGACTGCTGTCGCGTGTGAATCGTGTCTGTGAAAATATATAAGAAGATATCATTACGAGCTGCAACAACTGTCGGATCCGCTAGCATGATGTCACTGAGTCTGACCGTGCAAGTTGCCCCCCCCCTGTTGAGAGTATTATGTACGAGATGATATCCGTGGCGGGTAGAACATAAGCAGCGTACGTAGGTGGTGGCCAACATGCCACCAGCCGAAGACATGCAGAGGTGAAAGACGCTGAATGTTTTGACGATTGAAGATTGTGCTGCCGGCGAGTGTGGATGTTCTCTCTTAGTGTTGTCAGTATTTGATAAAGGCGTGCGGTATGCGCCGTGGTAGCACAGGTCGTGACGGTATGTGCGGGGTGGTCGTGAGTTTGGTTTGGTTGATTTGAATCTGATGAGGGTGGGAGTGGACATCTATGTTTTTTGTTGCATAACGATGACAGCTTGGCCGAGTGGTTAAGGCGTTAGCCTGCTAAGTTAATGGGGCAACCCGCGTGAGTTCGAAATTCACAGCTGTCGTTTTCCTTTACCTCAGCAGACTCGCGGTAGCAAAAGCGGCTATTTCCTGGCCTGCTGACCAGGTAGATAGATACCTCTGCTTGTTGCTGGATAATGGTCCCGACCAACACACGTGGCCAAGCGTGTGAAGACATTGCGCAGCTAATCTGGAAATGCTGGTGGATGCATGGACTGGGCTGGTAGCCCTTCCCTTTTCGACGAAAGTGGTTCTGGATGTGAGGCCCAAGGCTAGCAGCTATATGTCGGTGACGCGGGTCGTGTGGTAGGAACCACTTCGGTGGTCCTCCGTAAAAATTGGAACGATACAGAGAAGATTAGCATGGCCCCTGCACAAGGATGACACGCATAAATCGAGAAGTATCGCACTTTTTGCTTGGTGGCGTGGTCGTGGGCTCGGCTGATGGTGAGCATTGTAACCGTGCGGCTGTTAAGGTGGGAAGACGGACAGAGAAACGAAGGACGCGCAAAAGCTTAAAGCATGAGGGAAGAGGGGATCGAGCCCCCGACCGCTGGGACTGGAATCCAGCGCTCTACCACTGAGCTATTCCCCCGATACCAAAACCCAATGTCCAAACATGCAAACTCCATTCACACACCGATACGCATTCCGAGATCCACAATTTCTACCCACTCTTCTTTACTTCTACGACGAAACCACGTCACGAGCACCTCGCACACATCTCTCCGCTCATCGAAGCGTCGTGTGAAGTGGCGGAGCCCTTACCGATGCGTCGCAGCAGCTTTAAGGAAAGTAGTTGATGTTGCAATGTGGCATGCGCTGAGTGGACGGTGATGTAGTAGTTGACGTATGGTGTATGCATGGACGGTGAGTGCGATGTATGCATGTTCGTGCGTATGTTTTTATTGTGGTGTATGTGGTGCTCGTGCTGTGAATATGTCTCTTGGAGTCGAGGTCCGTAAGCCCCTATAGCTCAGTGGTAGAGCACTCGCTTCGTAAGCGAAAGGTCGGTGGTTCGATCCCGCCTGGGGGCTCTTCTTTTGCCTCTCCTGCCTCACTACTTCCTTACCGATGCCTTCAGCTTACTAGCTTGCTAGTTTGCTAGTTTGCTATTGTGCACTTTGCGTGACCAGCCTGTCCGTAGCCACACTCAATGCTCGCTCTGTTGTACGCTGACCGCCCTTCATTATTGTTCCACCACATCTAATACCTAGACACCAACATTCAGATATTCCAGATGAATTCTTGGTGTTGCGGCTGCTCGACGCCGTAGGTAAAGTCGTGCCGAAGACTGCTGTCGCGTGTGAATCGTGTCTGTGACAATATATAAGAAGATATCATTACGAGCTGCAACAACTGTCGGATCCGCTAGCATGATGTCACTGAGTCTGACCGTGCAAGTTGCCCCCCCCCTGTTGAGAGTATTATGTACGAGATGATATCCGTGGCGGGTAGAACATAAGCAGCGTACGCAGGTGGTGGCCAACATGCCACCAGCCGAAGACATGCAGAGGTGAAAGACGCTGAATGTTTTGACGATTGAAGATTGTGCTGCCGGCGAGTGTGGATGTTCTCTCTTAGTGTTGTCAGTATTTGATAAAGGCGTACGGTATGCGCCGTATCTATGGGTGGTAGCACAGGTCGTGACGGTATGTGCGGGGTGGTCGTGAGTTTGGTTTGGTTGATTTGAATCTGATGAGGGTGGGAGTGGACATCTATGTTTTTGTTGCATAGCGATGACAGCTTGGCCGAGTGGTTAAGGCGTTAGCCTGCTAAGTTAATGGGGCAACCCGCGTGAGTTCGAATCTCACAGCTGTCGTTTTCCTTTACCTCAGCAGACTCGCGGTAGCAAAAGCGGCTATTTCCTGGCCTGCTGACCAGGTAGATAGATACCTCTGCTTGTTGCTGGATAATGGTCCCGACCAACACACGTGGCCAAGCGTGTGAAAACATTGCGCAGCTAATCTGGAAATGCTGGTGGATGCATGGACTGGGCTGGTAGTCCTTCCCTTTTCGACGAAAGTGGTTCTGGATGTGAGGCCCAAGGCTAGCAGCTATATGTCGGTGACGCGGGTCGTGTGGTAGGAACCACTTAGGTGGTCATCCGTAAAAATTGGAACGATACAGAGAAGATTAGCATGGCCCCTGCGCAAGGATGACACGCATAAATCGAGAAGTATCGCACTTTTTGCTTGGTGGCGTGGTCGTGGGCTCGGCTGATGGTGAGCATTGTAACCGTGCGGCTGTTAAGGTGGGAAGACGGACAGAGAAACGAAGGACGCGCAAAAGCTTAAAGCATGAGGGAAGAGGGGATCGAACCCCCGACCGCTGGGACTGGAATCCAGCGCTCTACCACTGAGCTATTCCCCCGATACCAAAACCCCACTTCCAAACATGCAAACTCCATCCACACACCGATACGCATTCCGAGATCCACAATTTCTACCCACTCTTCTTTACTTCTACGACGAAACCACGTCACGAGCACCTCGCACACATCTCTCCGCTCATCGAAGCGTCGTGTGAAGTGGCGGAGCCCTTACCGATGCGTCGCAGCAGCTTTAAGGAAAGTAGTTGATGTTGCAATGTGGCATGCGCTGAGTGGACGGTGATGTAGTAGTTGACGTATGGTGTATGCATGGACGGTGAGTGCGATGTATGCATGTTCGTGCGTATGTTTTTATTGTGGTGTATGTGGTGCTCGTGCTGTGAATGTGTCTCTTGGAGTCGAGGTCCGTAAGCCCCTATAGCTCAGTGGTAGAGCACTCGCTTCGTAAGCGAAAGGTCGGTGGTTCGATCCCGCCTGGGGGCTCTTCTTTTGCCTCTCCTGCCTCACTACTTCCTTACCGATGCCTTCAGCTTACTAGCTTGCTAGCTTGCTAGTTTGTTATTGTGCACTTTGCGTGACCAGCCTGTCCGTAGCCACACTCAATGCTCGCTCTGTTGTACGCTGACCGCCCTTCATTATTGTTCCACCACGTCTAATACCTAGACACCAACATTCAGATATTCCAGATGAATTCTTGGTGTTGTGGCTGCTCGACGCCGTAGGTAAAGTCGTGCTGAAGACTGCTGTCGCGTGTGAATCGTGTCTGTGAAATTATATAAGAAGATATCATTACGAGCTGCAACAACTGTCGGATCCGCTAGCATGATGTCACTGAGTCTGACCGTGCAAGTTGCCCCCCCCCTGTTGAGAGTATTATGTACGAGATGATATCCGTGGCGGGTAGAACATAAGCAGCGTACGTAGGTGGTGGCCAACATGCCACCAGCCGAAGACATGCAGAGGTGAAAGACGCTGAATGCTTTGACGATTAAAGATTGTGCTGCCGGCGAGTGTGGATGTTCTCTCTTAGTGTTGTCAGTATTTGATAAAGGCGTGCGGTATGCGCCGTATCGATGGGTGGTAGGTCGTGACGGTATGTGCGGGGTGGTCGTGAGTTTGGTTTGGTTGATTTGAATCTGATGAGGGTGGGAGTGGACATCTATGTTTTTGTTGCATAGCGATGACAGCTTGGCCGAGTGGTTAAGGCGTTAGCCTGCTAAGTTAATGGGGCAACCCGCGTGAGTTCGAATCTCACAGCTGTCGTTTTTCTTTACCTCAGCAGACTCGCGGTAGCAAAAGCGGCTATTTCCTGGGCTGCTGACCAGGTAGATAGATACCTCTGCTTGTTGCTGGATAATGGGTCCCGACCAACACACGTGGCCAAGCGTGTGAAGACATTGCGCAGCTAATCTGGAAATGCTGGTGGATGCATGGACTGGGCTGGTAGTCCTTCCCTTTTCGACGAAAGTGGTTCTGGATGTGAGGCCCAAGGCTAGCAGCTATATGTCGGTGACGCGGGTCGTGTGGTAGGAACCACTTCGGTGGTCATCCGTAAAAATTGGAACGATACAGAGAAGATTAGCATGGCCCCTGCGCAAGGATGACACGCATAAATCGAGAAGTATCGCACTTTGTGCTTGGTGGCGTGGTCGTGGGCTCGGCTGATGGTGAGCATTGTAACCGTGCGGCTGTTAAGGTGGGAAGACGGACAGAGAAACGAAGGACGCGCAAAAGCTTAAAGCATGAGGGAAGAGGGGATCGAACACCCGACCGCTGGGACTGGAATCCAGCGCTCTACCACTGAGCTATTCCCCCGATACCAAAACCCAATGTCCAAACATGCAAACTCCATTCACACACCGATACGCATTCCGAGATCCACAATTTCTAACCACTCTTCTTTACTTCTACGACGAAACCACGTCACGAGCACCTCGCACACATCTCTCCGCTCATCGAAGCGTCGTGTGAAGTGGCGGAGCCCTTACCGATGCGTCGCAGCAGCTTTAAGGAAAGGAGTTGATGTTGCAATGTGGCATGCGCTGAGTGGGCGGTGATGTAGTAGTTGACGTATGGTGTATGCATGGACGGTGAGTGCGATGTATGCATGTTCGTGCGTATGTTTTTATTGTGGTGTATGTGGTGCTCGTGCTGTGAATGTGTCTCTTGGAGTCGAGGTCCGTAAGCCCCTATAGCTCAGTGGTAGAGCACTCGCTTCGTAAGCGAAAGGTCGGTGGTTCGATCCCGCCTGGGGGCTCTTCTTTTGCCTCTCCTGCCTCACTACTTCCTTACCGATGCCTTCAGCTTACTAGCTTGCTAGTTTGCTAGTTTGCTATTGTGCACTTTGCGTGACCAGCCTGTCCGTAGCCACACTCAATGCTCGCTCTGTTGTACGCTGACCGCCCTTCATTATTGTTCCACCACGTCTAATACCTAGACACCAACATTCAGATATTCCAGATGAATTCTTGGTGTTGCGGCTGCTCGACGCCGTAGGTAAAGTCGTGCCGAAGACTGCTGTCGCGTGTGAATCGTGTCTGTGACAATATATAAGAAGATATCATTACGAGCTGCAACAACTGTCGGATCCGCTAGCATGATGTCACTGAGTCTGACCGTGCAAGTTGCCCCCCCCCCTGTTGAGAGTATTATGTACGAGATGATATCCGTGGCGGGTAGAACATAAGCAGCGTACGTAGGTGGTGGCCAACATGCCACCAGCCGAAGACATGCAGAGGTGAAAGACGCTGAATGCTTTGACGATTGAAGATTGTGCTGCCGGCGAGTGTGGATGTTCTCTCTTAGTGTTGTCAGTATTTGATAAAGGCGTACGGTATGCGCCGTATCTATGGGTGGTAGCACAGGTCGTGACGGTATGTGCGGGGTGGTCGTGAGTTTGGTTTGGTTGATTTGAATCTGATGAGGGTGGGAGTGGACATCTATGTTTTTGTTGCATAGCGATGACAGCTTGGCCGAGTGGTTAAGGCGTTAGCCTGCTAAGTTAATGGGGCAACCCGCGTGAGTTCGAATCTCACAGCTGTCGTTTTCCTTTACCTCAGCAGACTCGCGGTAGCAAAAGCGGCTATTTCCTGGCCTGCTGACCAGGTAGATAGATACATCTGCTTGTTGCTGGATAATGGTCCCGACCAACACACGTGGCCAAGCGTGTGAAGACATTGCGCAGCTAATCTGAAAATGCTGGTGGATGCATGGACTGGGCTGGTAGTCCTTCCCTTTTCGACGAAAGTGGTTCTGGATGTGAGGCCCAAGGCTAGCAGCTATATGTCGGTGACGCGGGTCGTGTGGTAGGAACCACTTCGGTGGTCATCCGTAAAAATTGGAACGATACAGAGAAGATTAGCATGGCCCCTGCGCAAGGATGACACGCATAAATCGAGAAGTATCGCACTTTGTGCTTGGTGGCGTGGTCGTGGGCTCGGCTGATGGTTAGCATTGTAACCGTGCGGCTGTTAAGGTGGGAAGACGGACAGAGAAACGAAGGACGCGCAAAAGCTTAAAGCATGAGGGAAGAGGGGATCGATCCCCCGACCGCTGGGACTGGAATCCAGCGCTCTACCACTGAGCTATTCCCCCGATACCAAAACCCAACTTCCAAACATGCAAACTCCATTCACACACCGATACGCATTCCGAGATCCACAATTTCTACCCACTCTTCTTTACTTCTACGACGAAACCACGTCACGAGCACCTCGCACACATCTCTCCGCTCATCGAAGCGTCGTGTGAAGTGGCGGAGCCCTTACCGATGCGTCGCAGCAGCGTTAAGGAAAGGAGTTGATGTTGCAATGTGGCATGCGCTGAGTGGGCGGTGATGTAGTAGTTGACGTATGGTGTATGCATGGACGGTGAGTGCGATGTATGCATGTTCGTGCGTATGTTTTTATTGTGGTGTATGTGGTGCTCGTGCTGTGAGTGTGTCTCTTGGAGTCGAGGTCCGTAAGCCCCTATAGCTCAGTGGTAGAGCACTCGCTTCGTAAGCGAAAGGTCGGTGGTTCGATCCCGCCTGGGGGCTCTTCTTTTGCCTCTCCTGCCTCACTACTTCCTTACCGATGCCTTCAGCTTACTAGCTTGCTAGTTTGCTAGTTTGCTATTGTGCACTTTGCGTGACCAGCCTGTCCGTAGCCACACTCAATGCTCGCTCTGTTGTACGCTGACCGCCCTTCATTATTGTTCCACCACATCTAATACCTAGACACCAACATTCAGATATTCCAGATGAATTCTTGGTGTTGCGGCTGCTCGACGCCGTAGGTAAAGTCGTGCCGAAGACTGCTGTCGCGTGTGAATCGTGTCTGTGAAAATATATAAGAAGATATCATTACGAGCTGCAACAACTGTCGGATCCGCTAGCATGATGTCACTGAGTCTGACCGTGCAAGTTGCCCCCCCCTGTTGAGAGTATTATGTACGAGATGATATCCGTGGCGGGTAGAACATAAGCAGCGTACGTAGGTGGTGGCCAACATGCCACCAGCCGAAGACATGCAGAGGTGAAAGACGCTGAATGCTTTGACGATTAAAGATTGTGCTGCCGGCGAGTGTGGATGTTCTCTCTTAGTGTTGTCAGTATTTGATAAAGGCGTGCGGTATGCGCCGTATCGATGGGTGGTAGGTCGTGACGGTATGTGCGGGGTGGTCGTGAGTTTGGTTTGGTTGATTTGAATCTGATGAGGGTGGGAGTGGACATCTATGTTTTTGTTGCATAGCGATGACAGCTTGGCCGAGTGGTTAAGGCGTTAGCCTGCTAAGTTAATGGGGCAACCCGCGTGAGTTCGAATCTCACAGCTGTCGTTTTCCTTTACCTCAGCAGACTCGCGGTAGCAAAAGCGGCTATTTCCTGGCCTGCTGACCAGGTAGATAGATACCTCTGCTTGTTGCTGGATAATGGTCCCGACCAACACACGTGGCCAAGCGTGTGAAAACATTGCGCAGCTAATCTGGAAATGCTGGTGGATGCATGGACTGGGCTGGTAGTCCTTCCCTTTTCGACGAAAGTGGCTCTGGATGTGAGGCCCAAGGCTAGCAGCTATATGTCGGTGACGCGGGTCGTGTGGTAGGAACCACTTCGGTGGTCATCCGTAAAAATTGGAACGATACAGAGAAGATTAGCATGGCCCCTGCGCAAGGATGACACGCATAAATCGAGAAGTATCGCACTTTTTGCTTGGTGGCGTGGTCGTGGGCTCGGCTGATGGTGAGCATTGTAACCGTGCGGCTGTTAAGGTGGGAAGACGGACAGAGAAACGAAGGACGCGCAAAAGCTTAAAGCATGAGGGAAGAGGGGATCGAACCCCCGACCGCTGGGACTGGAATCCAGCGCTCTACCACTGAGCTATTCCCCCGATACCAAAACCCAATGTCCAAACATGCAAACTCCATCCACACACCGATACGCATTCCGAGATCCACAATTTCTACCCACTCTTCTTTACTTCTACGACGAAACCACGTCACGAGCACCTCGCACACATCTCTCCGCTCATCGAAGCGTCGTGTGAAGTGGCGGAGCCCTTACCGATGCGTCGCAGCAGCTTTAAGGAAAGGAGTTGATATTGCAATGTGGCATGCGCTGAGTGGGCGGTGATGTAGTAGTTGACGTATGGTGTATGCATGGACGGTGAGTGCGATGTATGCATGTTCGTGCGTATGTTTTTATTGTGGTGTATGTGGTGCTCGTGCTGTGAATGTGTCTCTTGGAGTCGAGGTCCGTAAGCCCCTATAGCTCAGTGGTAGAGCACTCGCTTCGTAAGCGAAAGGTCGGTGGTTCGATCCCGCCTGGGGGCTCTTCTTTTGCCTCTCCTGCCTCACTACTTCCTTACCGATGCCTTCAGCTTACTAGCTTGCTAGTTTGCTAGTTTGCTATTGTGCACTTTGCGTGACCAGCCTGTCCGTAGCCACACTCAATGCTCGCTCTGTTGTACGCTGACCGCCCTTCATTATTGTTCCACCACATCTAATACCTAGACACCAACATTCAGATATTCCAGATGAATTCTTGGTGTTGCGGCTGCTCGACGCCGTAGGTAAAGTCGTGCCGAAGACTGCTGTCGCGTGTGAATCGTGTCTGTGACAATATATAAGAAGATATCATTACGAGCTGCAACAACTGTCGGATCCGCTAGCATGATGTCACTGAGTCTGACCGTGCAAGTTGCCCCCCCTCTGTTGAGAGTATTATGTACGAGATGATATCCGTGGCGGGTAGAACATAAGCAGCGTACGCAGGTGGTGGCCAACATGCCACCAGCCGAAGACATGCAGAGGTGAAAGACGCTGAATGTTTTGACGATTGAAGATTGTGCTGCCGGCGAGTGTGGATGCTCTCTCTTAGTGTTGTCAGTATTTGATAAAGGCGTACGGTATGCGCCGTATCTATGGGTGGTAGCACAGGTCGTGACGGTATGTGCGGGGTGGTCGTGAGTTTGGTTTGGTTGATTTGAATCTGATGAGGGTGGGAGTGGACATCTATGTTTTTGTTGCATAGCGATGACAGCTTGGCCGAGTGGTTAAGGCGTTAGCCTGCTAAGTTAATGGGGCAACCCGCGTGAGTTCGAATCTCACAGCTGTCGTTTTCCTTTACCTCAGCAGACTCGCGGTAGCAAAAGCGGCTATTTCCTGGCCTGCTGACCAGGTAGATAGATACCTCTGCTTGTTGCTGGATAATGGTCCCGACCAACACACGTGGCCAAGCGTGTGAAGACATTGCGCAGCTAATCTGAAAATGCTGGTGGATGCACGGACTGGGCTGGTAGTCCTTCCCTTTTCGACGAAAGTGGTTCTGGATGTGAGGCCCAAGGCTAGCAGCTATATGTCGGTGACGCGGGTCGTGTGGTAGGAACCACTTCGGTGGTCATCCGTAAAAATTGGAACGATACAGAGAAGATTAGCATGGCCCCTGCACAAGGATGACACGCATAAATCGAGAAGTATCGCACTTTTTGCTTGGTGGCGTGGTCGTGGGCTCGGCTGATGGTGAGCATTGTAACCGTGCGGCTGTTAAGGTGGGAAGACGGACAGAGAAACGAAGGACGCGCAAAAGCTTAAAGCATGAGGGAAGAGGGGATCGAACCCCCGACCGCTGGGACTGGAATCCAGCGCTCTACCACTGAGCTATTCCCCCGATACCAAAACCCAATGTCCAAACATGCAAACTCCATCCACACACCGATACGCATTCCGAGATCCACAATTTCTACCCACTCTTCTTTACTTCTACGACGAAACCACGTCACGAGCACCTCGCACACATCTCTCCGCTCATCGAAGCGTCGTGTGAAGTGGCGGAGCCCTTACCGATGCGTCGCAGCAGCTTTAAGGAAAGTAGTTGATGTTGCAATGTGGCATGCGCTGAGTGGGCGGTGATGTAGTAGCTGACGTATGGTGTATGCATGGACGGTGAGTGCGATGTATGCATGTTCGTGCGTATGTTTTTATTGTGGTGTATGTGGTGCTCGTGCTGTGAATATGTCTCTTGGAGTCGAGGTCCGTAAGCCCCTATAGCTCAGTGGTAGAGCACTCGCTTCGTAAGCGAAAGGTCGGTGGTTCGATCCCGCCTGGGGGCTCTTCTTTTGCCTCTCCTGCCTCACTACTTCCTTACCGATGCCTTCAGCATACTAGCTTGCTAGCTTGCTAGTTTGCTATTGTGCACTTTGCGTGACCAGCCTGTCCGTAGCCACACTCAATGCTCGCTCTGTTGTACGCTGACCGCCCTTCATTATTGTTCCACCACATCTAATACCTAGACACCAACATTCAGATATTCCAGATGAATTCTTGGTGTTGCGGCTGCTCGACGCCGTAGGTAAAGTCGTGCCGAAGACTGCTGTCGCGTGTGAATCGTGTCTGTGAAAATATATAAGAAGATATCATTACGAGCTGCAACAACTGTCGGATCCGCTAGCATGATGTCACTGAGTCCGACCGTGCAAGTTGCCCCCCCCCCTGTTGAGAGTATTATGTACGAGATGATATCCGTGGCGGGTAGAACATAAGCAGCGTACGTAGGTGGTGGCCAACATGCTACCAGCCGAAGACATGCAGAGGTGAAAGACGCTGAATGTTTTGACGATTGAAGATTGTGCTGCCGGCGAGTGTGGATGTTCTCTCTTAGTGTTGTCAGTATTTGATAAAGGCGTACGGTATGCGCCGTATCTATGGGTGGTAGCACAGGTCGTGACGGTATGTGCGGGGTGGTCGTGAGTTTGGTTTGGTTGATTTGAATCTGATGAGGGTGGGAGTGGACATCTATGTTTTTGTTGCATAGCGATGACAGCTTGGCCGAGTGGTTAAGGCGTTAGCCTGCTAAGTTAATGGGGCAACCCGCGTGAGTTCGAATCTCACAGCTGTCGTTTTCCTTTACCTCAGCAGACTCGCGGTATCAAAAGCGGCTATTTCCTGGCCTGCTGACCAGGTAGATAGATACCTCTGCTTGTTGCTGGATAATGGTCCCGACCAACACACGTGGCCAAGCGTGTGAAGACATTGCGCAGCTAATCTGGAAATGCTGGTGGATGCATGGACTGGGCTGGTAGTCCTTCCCTTTTCGACGAAAGTGGTTCTGGATGTGAGGCCCAAGGCTAGCAGCTATATGTCGGTGACGCGGGTCGTGTGGTAGGAACCACTTCGGTGGTCCTCCGTAAAAATTGGAACGATACAGAGAAGATTAGCATGGCCCCTGCGCAAGGATGACACGCATAAATCGAGAAGTATCGCACTTTTTGCTTGGTGGCGTGGTCGTGGGCTCGGCTGATGGTGAGCATTGTAACCGTGCGGCTGTTAAGGTGGGAAGACGGACAGAGAAACGAAGGACGCGCAAAAGCTTAAAGTAGAGGGAAGAGGGGATCGAACCCCCGACCGCTGGGACTGGAATCCAGCGCTCTACCACTGAGCTATTCCCCCGATACCAAAACCCAATGTCCAAACATGCAAACTTCATTCACACACCGATACGCATTCCGAGATCCACAATTTCTACCCACTCACCCCGCCACGTCTCACCCTTCTTTACATTCTACGACGAAACCACGTCACGAGCACCTCGCACACATCTCTCCGCTCATCGAAGCGTCGTGTGAAGTGGCGGAGCCCTTACCGATGCGTCGCAGCAGCTTTAAGGAAAGTAGTTGATGTTGCAATGTGGCATGCGCTGAGTGGGCGGTGATGTAGTAGTTGACGTATGGTGTATGCATGGACGGTGAGTGCGATGTATGCATGTTCGTGCATATGTTTTTATTGTGGTGTATGTGGTGCTCGTGCTGTGAATGTGTCTCTGAGAGTCGAAGTCCGTAAGCCCCTATAGCTCAGTGGTAGAGCACTCGCTTCATAAGCGAAAGGTCGGTGGTTCGATCCCGCCTGGGGGCTCTTCTTTTGCCTCTCCTGCCTCACTACTTCCTTACCGATGCCTTCAGCTTACTAGCTTGCTAGTTTGCTAGTTTGCACTTTGCGTGACCAGCCTGTCCGTAGCCACACTCAATGCTCGCTCTGTTGTACGCTGACCGCCCTTCATTATTGTTCCACCACGTCTAATACCTAGACACCAACATTCAGATATTCCAGATGAATTCTTGGTGTTGCGCCTGCTCGCCGCCGTAGGTAAAGTCGTACCGAAGACCGCTGTCGCGTGTGAATCGTGTCTGTGACAATATATAAGAAGATATCATTACGAGCTGCAACAACTGTCGGATCCGCTAGCATGATGTCACTGAGTCTGACCGTGCAAGTTGCCCCCCCCCCCTGTTGAGAGTATTATGTACGAGATGATATCCGTGGCGGGTAGAACATAAGCAGCGTACGTAGGTGGTGGCCAACATGCCACCAGCCGAAGACATGCAGAGGTGAAAGACGCTGAATGCTTTGACGATTAAAGATTGTGCTGCCGGCGAGTGTGGATGTTCTCTCTTAGTGTTGTCAGTATTTGATAAAGGCGTGCGGTATGCGCCGTATCTATGGGTGGTAGCACAGGTCGTGACGGTATGTGCGGGGTGGTCGTGAGTTTGGTTTGGTTGATTTGAATCTGATGAGGGTGGGAGTGGACATCTATGTTTTTGTTGCATAGCGATGACAGCTTGGCCGAGTGGTTAAGGCGTTAGCCTGCTAAGTTAATGGGGCAACCCGCGTGAGTTCGAATCTCACAGCTGTCGTTTTCCTTTACCTCAGCAGACTCGCGGTAGCAAAAGCGGCTATTTCCTGGCCTGCTGACCAGGTAGATAGATACCTCTGCTTGTTGCTGGATAATGGTCCCGACCAACACACGTGGCCAAGCGTGTGAAGACATTGCGCAGCTAATCTGGAAATGCTGGTGGATGCATGGACTGGGCTGGTAGTCCTTCCCTTTTCGACGAAAGTGGTTCTGGATGTGAGGCCCAAGGCTAGCAGCTATATGTCGGTGACGCGGGTCGTGTGGTAGGAACCACTTCGGTGGTCATCCGTAAAAATTGGAACGATACAGAGAAGATTAGCATGGCCCCTGCGCAAGGATGACACGCATAAATCGAGAAGTATCGCACTTTGTGCTTGGTGGCGTGGTCGTGGGCTCGGCTGATGGTGAGCATTGTAACCGTGCGGCTGTTAAGGTGGGAAGACGGACAGAGAAACGAAGGACGCGCAAAAGCTTAAAGCATGAGGGAAGAGGGGATCGAAGCCCCGACCGCTGGGACTGGAATCCAGCGCTCTACCACTGAGCTATTCCCCCGATATCAAAACCCAATGTCCAAACATGCAAACTCCATTCACACACCGATACGCATTCCGAGATCCACAATTTCTACCCACTCTTCTTTACTTCTACGACGAAACCACGTCACGAGCACCTCGCACACATCTCTCCGCTCATCGAAGCGTCGTGTGAAGTGGCGGAGC
Source organism: Phytophthora infestans T30-4 (assembly GCF_000142945.1). Taxonomy (NCBI): domain Eukaryota; phylum Oomycota; class Peronosporomycetes; order Peronosporales; family Peronosporaceae; genus Phytophthora; species Phytophthora infestans. The sequence continues at coordinate 215,246 of NW_003303694.1, read as the reverse complement.
CCTTACCGATGCGTCGCAGCAGCTTTAAGGAAAGTAGGTGATGTTGCAATGTGGCATGCGCTGAGTGGACGGTGATGTAGTAGTTGACGTATGGTGTATGCATGGACGGTGAGTGCGATGTATGCATGTTCGTGCGTATGTTTTTATTGTGGTGTATGTGGTGCTCGTGCTGTGAGTGTGTCTCTTGGAGTCGAGGTCCGTAAGCCCCTATAGCTCAGTGGTAGAGCACTCGCTTCGTAAGCGAAAGGTCGGTGGTTCGATCCCGCCTGGGGGCTCTTCTTTTGCCTCTCCTGCCTCACTACTTCCTTACCGATGCCTTCAGCTTACTAGCTTGCTAGTTTGTTATTGTGCACTTTGCGTGACCAGCCTGTCCGTAGCCACACTCAATGCTCGCTCTGTTGTACGCTGACCGCCCTTCATTATTGTTCCACCACGTCTAATACCTAGACACCAACATTCAGATATTCCAGATGAATTCTTGGTGTTGCGGCTGCTCGACGCCGTAGGTAAAGTCGTGCCGAAGACTGCTGTCGCGTGTGAATCGTGTCTGTGACAATATATAAGAAGATATCATTACGAGCTGCAACAACTGTCGGATCCGCTAGCATGATGTCACTGAGTCTGACCGTGCAAGTTGCCCCCCCCCCTGTTGAGAGTATTATGTACGAGATGATATCCGTGGCGGGTAGAACATAAGCAGCGTACGTAGGTGGTGGCCAACATGCCACCAGCCGAAGACATGCAGAGGTGAAAGACGCTGAATGCTTTGACGATTAAAGATTGTGCTGCCGGCGAGTGTGGATGTTCTCTCTTAGTGTTGTCAGTATTTGATAAAGGCGTACGGTATGCGCCGTATCTATGGGTGGTAGCACAGGTCGTGACGGTATGTGCGGGGTGGTCGTGAGTTTGGTTTGGTTGATTTGAATCTGATGAGGGTGGGAGTGGACATCTATGTTTTTGTTGCATAGCGATGACAGCTTGGCCGAGTGGTTAAGGCGTTAGCCTGCTAAGTTAATGGGGCAACCCGCGTGAGTTCGAATCTCACAGCTGTCGTTTTCCTTTACCTCAGCAGACTCGCGGTAGCAAAAGCGGCTATTTCCTGGCCTGCTGACCAGGTAGATAGATACCTCTGCTTGTTGCTGGATAATGGTCCCGACCAACACACGTGGCCAAGCGTGTGAAGACATTGCGCAGCTAATCTGGAAATGCTGGTGGATGCATGGACTGGGCTGGTAGCCCTTCCCTTTTCGACGAAAGTGGTTCTGGATGTGAGGCCCAAGGCTAGCAGCTATATGTCGGTGACGCGGGTCGTGTGGTAGGAACCACTTCGGTGGTCATCCGTAAAAATTGGAACGATACAGAGAAGATTAGCATGGCCCCTGCGCAAGGATGACACGCATAAATCGAGAAGTATCGCACTTTTTGCTTGGTGGCGTGGTCGTGGGCTCGGCTGATGGTGAGCATTGTAACCGTGCGGCTGTTAAGGTGGGAAGACGGACAGAGAAACGAAGGACGCGCAAAAGCTTAAAGCATGAGGGAAGAGGGGATCGAACCCCCGACCGCTGGGACTGGAATCCAGCGCTCTACCACTGAGCTATTCCCCCGATACCAAAACCCAATGTCCAAACATGCAAACTCCATTCACACACCGATACGCATTCCGAGATCCACAATTTCTACCCACTCTTCTTTACTTCTACGACGAAACCACGTCACGAGCACCTCGCACACATCTCTCCGCTCATCGAAGCGTCGTGTGAAGTGGCAGAGCCCTTACCGATGCGTCGCAGCAGCTTTAAGGAAAGGAGTTGATGTTGCAATGTGGCATGCGCTGAGTGGGCGGTGATGTAGTAGTTGACGTATGGTGTATGCATGGACGGTGAGTGCGATGTATGCATGTTCGTGCGTATGTTTTTATTGTGGTGTATGTGGTGCTCGTGCTGTGAATGTGTCTCTTGGAGTCGAGGTCCGTAAGCCCCTATAGCTCAGTGGTAGAGCACTCGCTTCGTAAGCGAAAGGTCGGTGGTTCGATCCCGCCTGGGGGCTCTTCTTTTGCCTCTCCTGCCTCACTACTTCCTTACCGATGCCTTCAGCTTACTAGCTTGCTAGTTTGCTAGTTTGCTATTGTGCACTTTGCGTGACCAGCCTGTCCGTAGCCACACTCAATGCTCGCTCTGTTGTACGCTGACCGCCCTTCATTATTGTTCCACCACATCTAATACCTAGACACCAACATTCAGATATTCCAGATGAATTCTTGGTGTTGCGGCTGCTCGACGCCGTAGGTAAAGTCGTGCCGAAGACTGCTGTCGCGTGTGAATCGTGTCTGTGACAATATATAAGAAGATATCATTACGAGCTGCAACAGCTGTCGGATCCGCTAGCATGATGTCACTGAGTCTGACCGTGCAAGTTGCCTGTTGAGAGTATTATGTACGAGATGATATCCGTGGCGGGTAGAACATAAGCAGCGTACGTAGGTGGTGGCCAACATGCCACCAGCCGAAGACATGCAGAGGTGAAAGACGCTGAATGTTTTGACGATTGAAGATTGTGCTGCCGGCGAGTGTGGATGTTCTCTCTTAGTGTTGTCAGTATTTGATAAAGGCGTACGGTATGCGCCGTATCTATGGGTGGTAGCACAGGTCGTGACGGTATGTGAGGGGTGATCGTGAGTTTGGTTTGGTTGATTTGAATCTGATGAGGGTGGGAGTGGACATCTATGTTTTTTGCTGCATAACGATGACAGCTTGGCCGAGTGGCTAAGGCGTTAGCCTGCTAAATTAATGGGGCAACCCGCGTGAGTTCGAATCTCACAGCTGTCGTTTTTCTTTACCTCAGCAGACTCGCGGTAGCAAAAGCGGCTATTTCCTGGCCTGCTGACCAGGTAGATAGATACCTCTGCTTGTTGCTGGATAATGGTCCCGACCAACACACGTGGCCAAGCGTGTGAAGACATTGCGCAGCTAATCTGGAAATGCTGGTGGATGCATGGACTGGGCTGGTAGTCCTTCCCTTTTCGACGAAAGTGGTTCTGGATGTGAGGCCCAAGGCTAGCAGCTATATGTCGGTGACGCGGGTCGTGTGGTAGGAACCACTTCGGTGGTCATCCGTAAAAATTGGAACGATACAGAGAAGATTAGCATGGCCCCTGCGCAAGGATGACACGCATAAATCGAGAAGTATCGCACTTTTTGCTTGGTGGCGTGGTCGTGGGCTCGGCTGATGGTGAGCATTGTAACCGTGCGGCTGTTAAGGTGGGAAGACGGACAGAGAAACGAAGGACGCGCAAAAGCTTAAAGCATGAGGGAAGAGGGGATCGAACCCCCGACCGCTGGGACTGGAATCCAGCGCTCTACCACTGAGCTATTCCCCCGATACCAAAACCCAATGTCCAAACATGCAAACTCCATTCACACACCGATACGCATTCCGAGATCCACAATTTCTACCCACTTTTCTTTACTTCTACGACGAAACCACGTCACGAGCACCTCGCACACATCTCTCCGCTCATCGAAGCGTCGTGTGAAGTGGCGGAGCCCTTACCGATGCGTCGCAGCAGCTTTAAGGAAAGGAGTTGATGTTGCAATGTGGCATGCGCTGAGTGGACGGTGATGTAGTAGTTGACGTATGGTGTATGCATGGACGGTGAGTGCGATGTATGCATGTTCGTGCGTATGTTTTTATTGTGGTGTATGTGGTGCTCGTGCTGTGAATGTGTCTCTTGGAGTCGAGGTCCGTAAGCCCCTATAGCTCAGTGGTAGAGCACTCGCTTCGTAAGCGAAAGGTCGGTGGTTCGATCCCGCCTGGGGGCTCTTCTTTTGCCTCTCCTGCCTCACTACTTCCTTATCGATGCCTTCAGCTTACTAGCTTGTTAGTTTGCTAGTTTGCTATTGTGCACTTTGCGTGACCAGCCTGTCCGTAGCCACACTCAATGCTCGCTCTGTTGTACGCTGACCGCCCTTCATTATTGTTCCACCACATCTAATACCTAGACACCAACATTCAGATATTCCAGATGAATTCTTGGTGTTGCGGCTGCTCGACGCCGTAGGTAAAGTCGTGCCGAAGACTGCTGTCGCGTGTGAATCGTGTCTGTGAAAATATATAAGAAGATATCATTACGAGCTGCAACAACTGTCGGATCCGCTAGCATGATGTCACTGAGTCTGACCGTGCAAGTTGCCCCCCCCTGTTGAGAGTATTATGTACGAGATGATATGCGTGGCGGGTAGAACATAAGCAGCGTACGCAGGTGGTGGCCAACATGCCACCAGCCGAAGACATGCAGAGGTGAAAGACGCTGAATGTTTTGACGATTGAAGATTGTGCTGCCGGCGAGTGTGGATGTTCTCTCTTAGTGTTGTCAGTATTTGATATAGGCGTGCGGTATGCGCCGTATCTATGGGTGGTAGCACAGGTCGTGACGGTATGTGCGGGGTGGTCGTGAGTTTGGTTTGGTTGATTTGAATCTGATGAGGGTGGGAGTGGACATCTATGTTTTTGTTGCATAGCGATGACAGCTTGGCCGAGTGGTTAAGGCGTTAGCCTGCTAAGTTAATGGGGCAACCCGCGTGAGTTCGAATCTCACAGCTGTCGTTTTCCTTTACCTCAGCAGACTCGCGGTAGCAAAAGCGGCTATTTCCTGGCCTGCTGACCAGGTAGATAGATACCTCTGCTTGTTGCTGGATAATGGTCCCGACCAACACACGTGGCCAAGCGTGTGAAAACATTGCGCAGCTAATCTGGAAATGCTGGTGGATGCATGGACTGGGCTGGTAGTCCTTCCCTTTTCGACGAAAGTGGTTCTGGATGTGAGGCCCAAGGCTAGCAGCTATATGTCGGTGACGCGGGTCGTGTGGTAGGAACCACTTCGGTGGTCATCCGTAAAAATTGGAACGATACAGAGAAGATTAGCATGGCCCCTGCGCAAGGATGACACGCATAAATCGAGAAGTATCGCACTTTTTGCTTGGTGGCGTGGTCGTGGGCTCGGCTGATGGTGAGCATTGTAACCGTGCGGCTGTTAAGGTGGGAAGACGGACAGAGAAACGAAGGACGCGCAAAAGCTTAAAGCATGAGGGAAGAGGGGATCGAACCCCCGACCGCTGGGACTGGAATCCAGCGCTCTACCACTGAGCTATTCCCCCGATACCAAAACCCAATGTCCAAACATGCAAACTCCATTCACACACCGATACGCATTCCGAGATCCACAATTTCTACCCACTCTTCTTTACTTCTACGACGAAACCACGTCACGAGCACCTCGCACACATCTCTCCGCTCATCGAAGCGTCGTGTGAAGTGGCGGAGCCCTTACCGATGCGTCGCAGCAGCTTTAAGGAAAGGAGTTGATGTTGCAATGTGGCATGCGCTGAGTGGGCGGTGATGTAGTAGTTGACGTATGGTGTATGCATGGACGGTGAGTGCGATGTATGCATGTTCGTGCGTATGTTTTTATTGTGGTGTATGTGGTGCTCGTGCTGTGAATGTGTCTCTTGGAGTCGAGGTCCGTAAGCCCCTATAGCTCAGTGGTAGAGCACTCGCTTCGTAAGCGAAAGGTCGGTGGTTCGATCCCGCCTGGGGGCTCTTCTTTTGCCTCTCCTGCCTCACTACTTCCTTACCGATGCCTTCAGCTTACTAGCTTGCTAGTTTGCTAGTTTGCTATTGTGCACTTTGCGTGACCAGCCTGTCCGTAGCCACACTCAATGCTCGCTCTGTTGTACGCTGACCGCCCTTCATTATTGTTCCACCACATCTAATACCTAGACACCAACATTCAGATATTCCAGATGAATTCTTGGTGTTGCGGCTGCTCGACGCCGTAGGTAAAGTCGTGCCGAAGACTGCTGTCGCGTGTGAATCGTGTCTGTGACAATATATAAGAAGATATCATTACGAGCTGCAACAGCTGTCGGATCCGCTAGCATGATGTCACTGAGTCTGACCGTGCAAGTTGCCCCCCCCCTGTTGAGAGTATTATGTACGAGATGATATCCGTGGCGGGTAGAACATAAGCAGCGTACGTAGGTGGTGGCCAACATGCCACCAGCCGAAGACATGCAGAGGTGAAAGACGCTGAATGTTTTGACGATTGAAGATTGTGCTGCCGGCGAGTGTGGATGTTCTCTCTTAGTGTTGTCAGTATTTGATAAAGGCGTACGGTATGCGCCGTATCTATGGGTGGTAGCACAGGTCGTGACGGTATGTGCGGGGTGGTCGTAAGTTTGGTTTGGTTGATTTGAATCTGATGAGGGTGGGAGTGGACATCTATGTTTTTGTTGCATAGCGATGACAGCTTGGCCGAGTGGTTAAGGCGTTAGCCTGCTAAGTTAATGGGGCAACCCGCGTGAGTTCGAATCTCACAGCTGTCGTTTTCCTTTACCTCAGCAGACTCGCGGTAGCAAAAGCGGCTATTTCCTGGCCTGCTGACCAGGTAGATAGATACCTCTGCTTGTTGCTGGATAATGGTCCCGACCAACACACGTGGCCAAGCGTGTGAAGACATTGCGCAGCTAATCTGAAAATGCTGGTGGATGCATGGACTGGGCTGGTAGTCCTTCTCTTTTCGACGAAAGTGGTTCTGGATGTGAGGCCCAAGGCTAGCAGCTATATGTCGGTGACGCGGGTCGTGTGGTAGGAACCACTTCGGTGGTCATCCGTAAAAATTGGAACGATACAGAGAAGATTAGCATGGCCCCTGCGCAAGGATGACACGCATAAATCGAGAAGTATCGCACTTTTTGCTTGGTGGCGTGGTCGTGGGCTCGGCTGATGGTGAGCATTGTAACCGTGTGGCTGTTAAGGTGGGAAGACGGACAGAGAAACGAAGGACGCGCAAAAGCTTAAAGCATGAGGGAAGAGGGGATCGAACCCCCGACCGCTGGGACTGGAATCCAGCGCTCTACCACTGAGCTATTCCCCCGATACCAAAACCCAATGTCCAAACATGCAAACTTCATTCACACACCGATACGCATTCCGAGATCCACAATTTCTACCCACTCTTCTTTACTTCTACGACGAAACCACGTCACGAGCACCTCGCACACATCTCTCCGCTCATCGAAGCGTCGTGTGAAGTGGCGGAGCCCTTACCGATGCGTCGCAGCAGCTTTAAGGAAAGGAGTTGATGTTGCAATGTGGCATGCGCTGAGTGGACGGTGATGTAGTAGTTGACGTATGGTGTATGCATGGACGGTGAGTGCGATGTATGCATGTTCGTGCGTATGTTTTTATTGTGGTGTATGTGGTGCTCGTGCTGTGAGTGTGTCTCTTGGAGTTGAGGTCCGTAAGCCCCTATAGCTCAGTGGTAGAGCACTCGCTTCGTAAGCAAAAGGTCGGTGGTTCGATCCCGCCTGGGGGCTCTTCTTTTGCCTCTCCTGCCTCACTACTTCCTTACCGATGCCTTCAGCTTACTAGCTTGCTAGTTTGCTAGTTTGCTATTGTGCACTTTGCGTGACCAGCCTGTCCGTAGCCACACTCAATGCTCGCTCTGTTGTACGCTGACCGCCCTTCATTATTGTTCCACCACATCTAATACCTAGACACCAACATTCAGATATTCCAGATGAATTCTTGGTGTTGCGGCTGCTCGACGCCGTAGGTAAAGTCGTGCCGAATACTGCTGTCGCGTGTGAATCGTGTCTGTGAAATATATAAGAAGATATCATTACGAGCTGCAACAACTGTCGGATCCGCTAGCATGATGTCACTGAGTCTGACCGTGCAAGTTGCCCCCCCCTGTTGAGAGTATTATGTACGAGATGATATCCGTGGCGGGTAGAACATAAGCAGCGTACGTAGGTGGTGGCCAACATGCCACCAGCCGAAGACATGCAGAGGTGAAAGACGCTGAATGTTTTGACGATTGAAGATTGTGCTGCCGGCGAGTGTGGATGTTCTCTCTTAGTGTTGTCAGTATTTGATAAAGGCGTACGGTATGCGCCGTATCTATGGGTGGTAGCACAGGTCGTGACGGTATGTGCGGGGTGGTCGTGAGTTTGGTTTGGTTGATTTGAATCTGATGAGGGTGGGAGTGGACATCTATGTTTTTGTTGCATAGCGATGACAGCTTGGCCGAGTGGTTAAGGCGTTAGCCTGCTAAGTTAATGGGGCAACCCGCGTGAGTTCGAATCTCACAGCTGTCGTTTTCCTTTACCTCAGCAGACTCGCGGTAGCAAAAGCGGCTATTTCCTGGCCTGCTGACCAGGTAGATAGATACCTCTGCTTGCTGCTGGATAATGGTCCCGACCAACACACGTGGCCAAGCGTGTGAAGACATTGCGCAGCTAATCTGGAAATGCTGGTGGATGCATGGACTGGGCTGGTAGTCCTTCCCTTTTCGACGAAAGTGGTTCTGGATGTGAGGCCCAAGGCTAGCAGCTATATGTCGGTGACGCGGGTCGTGTGGTAGGAACCACTTCGGTGGTCATCCGTAAAAATTGGAACGATACAGAGAAGATTAGCATGGCCCCTGCGCAAGGATGACACGCATAAATCGAGAAGTATCGCACTTTTTGCTTGGTGGCGTGGTCGTGGGGTCGGCTGATGGTGAGCATTGTAACCGTGCGGCTGTTAAGGTGGGAAGACGGACAGAGAAACGAAGGACGCGCAAAAGCTTAAAGCATGAGGGAAGAGGGGATCGAACCCCCGACCGCTGGGACTGGAATCCAGCGCTCTACCACTGAGCTATTCCCCCGATACCAAAACCCAATGTCCAAACATGCAAACTCCATTCACACACCGATACGCATTCCGAGATCCACAATTTCTACCCACTCTTCTTTACCTCTTACGACGAAACCACGTCACGAGCACCTCGCACACATCTCTCCGCTCATCGAAGCGTCGTGTGAAGTGGCGGAGCCCTTACCGATGCGTCGCAGCAGCTTTAAGGAAAGGAGTTGATGTGGCAATGTGGCATGCGCTGAGTGAGCGGTGATGTAGTAGTTGACGTATGGTGTATGCATGGACGGTGAGTGCGATGTATGCATGTTCGTGCGTATGTTTTTATTGTGGTGTATGTGGTGCTCGTGCTGTGAATGTGTCTCTTGGAGTCGAGGTCCGTAAGCCCCTATAGCTCAGTGGTAGAGCACTCGCTTCGTAAGCGAAAGGTCGGTGGTTCGATCCCGCCTGGGGGCTCTTCTTTTGCCTCTCCTGCCTCACTACTTCCTTACCGATGCCTTCAGCTTACTAGCTTGCTAGCTTGCTAGTTTGTTATTGTGCACTTTGCGTGACCAGCCTGTCCGTAGCCACACTCAATGCTCGCTCTGTTGTACGCTGACCGCCCTTCATTATTGTTCCACCACGTCTAATACCTAGACACCAACATTCAGATATTCCAGATGAATTCTTGGTGTTGCGGCTGCTCGACGCCGTAGGTAAAGTCGTGCCGAAGACTGCTGTCGCGTGTGAATCGTGTCTGTGACAATATATAAGAAGATATCATTACGAGCTGCAACAACTGTCGGATCCGCTAGCATGATGTCACTGAGTCTGACCGTGCAAGTTGCCCCCCCCCTGTTGAGAGTATTATGTACGAGATGATATCCGTGGCGGGTAGAACATAAGCAGCGTACGTAGGTGGTGGCCAACATGCCACCAGCCGAAGACATGCAGAGGTGAAAGACGCTGAATGCTTTGACGATTAAAGATTGTGCTGCCGGCGAGTGTGGATGTTCTCTCTTAGTGTTGTCAGTATTTGATAAAGGCGTACGGTATGCGCCGTATCTATGGGTGGTAGCACAGGTCGTGACGGTATGTGCGGGGTGGTCGTAAGTTTGGTTTGGTTGATTTGAATCTGATGAGGGTGGGAGTGGACATCTATGTTTTTGTTGCATAGCGATGACAGCTTGGCCGAGTGGTTAAGGCGTTAGCCTGCTAAGTTAATGGGGCAACCCGCGTGAGTTCGAATCTCACAGCTGTCGTTTTCCTTTACCTCAGCAGACTCGCGGTAGCAAAAGCGGCTATTTCCTGGCCTGCTGACCAGGTAGATAGATACCTCTGCTTGCTGCTGGATAATGGTCCCGACCAACACACGTGGCCAAGCGTGTGAAGACATTGCGCAGCTAATCTGGAAATGCTGGTGGATGCATGGACTGGGCTGGTAGTCCTTCCCTTTTCGACGAAAGTGGTTCTGGATGTGAGGCCCAAGGCTAGCAGCTATATGTCGGTGACGCGGGTCGTGTGGTAGGAACCACTTCGGTGGTCATCCGTAAAAATTGGAACGATACAGAGAAGATTAGCATGGCCCCTGCGCAAGGATGACACGCATAAATCGAGAAGTATCGCACTTTTTGCTTGGTGGCGTGGTCGTGGGGTCGGCTGATGGTGAGCATTGTAACCGTGCGGCTGTTAAGGTGGGAAGACGGACAGAGAAACGAAGGACGCGCAAAAGCTTAAAGCATGAGGGAAGAGGGGATCGAGCCCCCGACCGCTGGGACTGGAATCCAGCGCTCTACCACTGAGCTATTCCCCCGATACCAAAACCCAATGTCCAAACATGCAAACTCCATTCACACACCGATACGCATTCCGAGATCCACAATTTCTACCCACTCTTCTTTACTTCTACGACGAAACCACGTCACGAGCACCTCGCACACATCTCTCCGCTCATCGAAGCGTCGTGTGAAGTGGCGGAGCCCTTACCGATGCGTCGCAGCAGCTTTAAGGAAAGGAGTTGATGTTGCAATGTGGCATGCGCTGAGTGAGCGGTGATGTAGTAGTTGACGTATGGTGTATGCATGGACGGTGAGTGCGATGTATGCATGTTCGTGCGTATGTTTTTATTGTGGTGTATGTGGTGCTCGTGCTGTGAATGTGTCGCTGGGTCCGTAAGCCCCTATAGCTCAGTGGTAGAGCACTCGCTTCGTAAGCGAAAGGTCGGTGGTTCGATCCCGCCTGGGGGCTCTTCTTTTGCCTCTCCTGCCTCACTACTTCCTTACCGATGCCTTCAGCTTACTAGCTTGCTAGTTTGCTAGTTTGCTATTGTGCACTTTGCGTGACCAGCCTGTCCGTAGCCACACTCAATGCTCGCTCTGTTGTACGCTGACCGCCCTTCATTATTGTTCCACCACATCTAATACCTAGACACCAACATTCAGATATTCCAGATGAATTCTTGGTGTTGCGGCTGCTCGACGCCGTAGGTAAAGTCGTGCCGAAGACTGCTGTCGCGTGTGAATCGTGTCTGTGACAATATATAAGAAGATATCATTACGAGCTGCAACAAGTGTCGGATCCGCTAGCATGATGTCACTGAGTCTGACCGTGCAAGTTGCCCCCCCCTGTTGAGAGTATTATGTACGAGATGATATCCGTGGCGGGTAGAACATAAGCAGCGTACGTAGGTGGTGGCCAACATGCCACCAGCCGAAGACATGCAGAGGTGAAAGACGCTGAATGTTTTGACGATTGAAGATTGTGCTGCCGGCGAGTGTGGATGTTCTCTCTTAAAGTTGTCAGTATTTGATAAAGGCGTACGGTATGCGCCGTATCTATGGGTGGTAGCACAGGTCGTGACGGTATGTGCGGGGTGGTCGTGAGTTTGGTTTGGTTGATTTGAATCTGATGAGGGTGGGAGTGGACATCTATGTTTTTGTTGCATAGCGATGACAGCTTGGCCGAGTGGTTAAGGCGTTAGCCTGCTAAGTTAATGGGGCAACCCGCGTGAGTTCGAATCTCACAGCTGTCGTTTTCCTTTACCTCAGCAGACTCGCGGTAGCAAAAGCGGCTATTTCCTGGCCTGCTGACCAGGTAGATAGATACCTCTGCTTGTTGCTGGATAATGGTCCCGACCAACACACGTGGCCAAGCGTGTGAAGACATTGCGCAGCTAATCTGGAAATGCTGGTGGATGCATGGACTGGGCTGGTAGTCCTTCCCTTTTCGACGAAAGTGGTTCTGGATGTGAGGCCCAAGGCTAGCAGCTATATGTCGGTGACGCGGGTCGTGTGGTAGGAACCACTTAGGTGGTCATCCGTAAAAATTGGAACGATACAGAGAAGATTAGCATGGCCCCTGCGCAAGGATGACACGCATAAATCGAGAAGTATCGCACTTTTTGCTTGGTGGCGTGGTCGTGGGCTCGGCTGATGGTGAGCATTGTAACCGTGCGGCTGTTAAGGTGGGAAGACGGACAGAGAAACGAAGGACGCGCAAAAGCTTAAAGCATGAGGGAAGAGGGGATCGAACCCCCGACCGCTGGGACTGGAATCCAGCGCTCTACCACTGAGCTATTCCCCCGATACCAAAACCCAATGTCCAAACATGCAAACTCCATTCACACACCGATACGCATTCCGAGATCCACAATTTCTACCCACTCACCCCGCCACGTCTCACCCTTCTTTACTTCTACGACGAAACCACGTCACGAGCACCTCGCACACATCTCTCCGCTCATCGAAGCGTCGTGTGAAGTGGCGGAGCCCTTACCGATGCGTCGCAGCAGCTTTAAGGAAAGGAGTTGATGTGGCAATGTGGCATGCGCTGAGTGAGCGGTGATGTAGTAGTTGACGTATGGTGTATGCATGGACGGTGAGTGCGATGTATGCATGTTCGTGCGTATGTTTTTATTGTGGTGTATGTGGTGCTCGTGCTGTGAATGTGTCTCTTGGAGTCGAGGTCCGTAAGCCCCTATAGCTCAGTGGTAGAGCACTCGCTTCGTAAGCGAAAGGTCGGTGGTTCGATCCCGCCTGGGGGCTCTTCTTTTGCCTCTCCTGCCTCACTACTTCCTTACCGATGCCTTCAGCTTACTAGCTTGCTAGCTTGCTAGTTTGCTATTGTGCACTTTGCGTGACCAGCCTGTCCGTAGCCACACTCAATGCTCGCTCTGTTGTACGCTGACCGCCCTTCATTATTGTTCCACCACGTCTAATACCTAGACACCAACATTCAGATATTCCAGATGAATTCTTGGTGTTGCGGCTGCTCAACGCCGTAGGTAAAGTCGTGCCGAAGACTGCTGTCGCGTGTGAATCGTGTCTGTGACAATATATAAGAAGATATCATTACGAGCTGCAACAACTGTCGGATCCGCTAGCATGATGTCACTGAGTCTGACCGTGCAAGTTGCCCCCCCCTGTTGAGAGTATTATGTACGAGATGATATCCGTGGCGGGTAGAACATAAGCAGCGTACGTAGGTGGTGGCCAACATGCCACCAGCCGAAGACATGCAGAGGTGAAAGACGCTGAATGCTTTGACGATTAAAGATTGTGCTGCCGGCGAGTGTGGATGTTCTCTCTTAGTGTTGTCAGTATTTGATAAAGGCGTGCGGTATGCGCCGTATCTATGGGTGGTAGCACAGGTCGTGACGGTATGTGCGGGGTGGTCGTGAGTTTGGTTTGGTTGATTTGAATCTGATGAGGGTGGGAGTGGACATCTATGTTTTTGTTGCATAGCGATGACAGCTTGGCCGAGTGGTTAAGGCGTTAGCCTGCTAAGTTAATGGGGCAACCCGCGTGAGTTCGAATCTCACAGCTGTCGTTTTCCTTTACCTCAGCAGACTCGCGGTAGCAAAAGCGGCTATTTCCTGGCCTGCTGACCAGGTAGATAGATACCTCTGCTTGTTGCTGGATAATGGTCCCGACCAACACACGTGGCCAAGCGTGTGAAGACATTGCGCAGCTAATCTGGAAATGCTGGTGGATGCATGGACTGGGCTGGTAGTCCTTCCCTTTTCGACGAAAGTGGTTCTGGATGTGAGGCCCAAGGCTAGCAGCTATATGTCGGTGACGCGGGTCGTGTGGTAGGAACCACTTCGGTGGTCATCCGTAAAAATTGGAACGATACAGAGAAGATTAGCATGGCCCCTGCGCAAGGATGACACGCATAAATCGAGAAGTATCGCACTTTTTGCTTGGTGGCGTGGTCGTGGGCTCGGCTGATGGTGAGCATTGTAACCGTGCGGCTGTTAAGGTGGGAAGACGGACAGAGAAACGAAGGACGCGCAAAAGCTTAAAGCATGAGGGAAGAGGGGATCGAACCCCCGACCGCTGGGACTGGAATCCAGCGCTCTACCACTGAGCTATTCCCCCGATACCAAAACCCAATGTCCAAACATGCAAACTTCATTCACACACCGATACGCATTCCGAGATCCACAATTTCTACCCACTCTTCTTTACTTCTACGACGAAACCACGTCACGAGCACCTCGCACACATCTCTCCGCTCATCGAAGCGTCGTGTGAAGTGGCGGAGCCCTTACCGATGCGTCGCAGCAGCTTTAAGGAAAGGAGTTGATGTGGCAATGTGGCATGCGCTGAGTGAGCGGTGATGTAGTAGTTGACGTATGGTGTATGCATGGACGGTGAGTGCGATGTATGCATGTTCGTGCGTATGTTTTTATTGTGGTGTATGTGGTGCTCGTGCTGTGAATGTGTCTCTTGGAGTCGAGGTCCGTAAGCCCCTATAGCTCAGTGGTAGAGCACTCGCTTCGTAAGCGAAAGGTCGGTGGTTCGATCCCGCCTGGGGGCTCTTCTTTTGCCTCTCCTGCCTCACTACTTCCTTACCGATGCCTTCAGCTTACTAGCTTGCTAGCTTGCTAGTTTGCTATTGTGCACTTTGCGTGACCAGCCTGTCCGTAGCCACACTCAATGCTCGCTCTGTTGTACGCTGACCGCCCTTCATTATTGTTCCACCACGTCTAATACCTAGACACCAACATTCAGATATTCCAGATGAATTCTTGGTGTTGCGGCTGCTCGACGCCGTAGGTAAAGTCGTGCCGAAGACTGCTGTCGCGTGTGAATCGTGTCTGTGAAATATATAAGAAGATATCATTACGAGCTGCAACAACTGTCGGATCCGCTAGCATGATGTCACTGAGTCTGACCGTGCAAGTTGCCCCCCCCCTGTTGAGAGTATTATGTACGAGATGATATCCGTGGCGGGTAGAACATAAGCAGCGTACGCAGGTGGTGGCCAACATGCCACCAGCCGAAGACATGCAGAGGTGGAAAGACGCTGAATGTTTTGACGATTGAAAGATTGTGCTGCCGGCGAGTGTGGATGTTCTCTCTTAGTGTTGTCAGTATTTGATAAAGGCGTACGGTATGCGCCGTATCTATGGGTGGTAGCACAGGTCGTGACGGTATGTGCGGGGTGGTCGTGAGTTTGGTTTGGTTGATTTGAATCTGATGAGGGTGGGAGTGGACATCTATGTTTTTGTTGCATAGCGATGACAGCTTGGCCGAGTGGTTAAGGCGTTAGCCTGCTAAGTTAATGGGGCAACCCGCGTGAGTTCGAAATTCACAGCTGTCGTTTTCCTTTACCTCAGCAGACTCGCGGTAGCAAAAGCGGCTATTTCCTGGCCTGCTGACCAGGTAGATAGATACCTCTGCTTGTTGCTGGATAATGGTCCCGACCAACACACGTGGCCAAGCGTGTGAAGACATTGCGCAGCTAATCTGGAAATGCTGGTGGATGCATGGACTGGGCTGGTAGTCCTTCCCTTTTCGACGAAAGTGGTTCTGGATGTGAGGCCCAAGGCTAGCAGCTATATGTCGGTGACGCGGGTCGTGTGGTAGGAACCACTTCGGTGGTCATCCGTAAAAATTGGAACGATACAGAGAAGATTAGCATGGCCCCTGCACAAGGATGACACGCATAAATCGAGAAGTATCGCACTTTTTGCTTGGTGGCGTGGTCGTGGGCTCGGCTGATGGTGAGCATTGTAACCGTGCGGCTGTTAAGGTGGGAAGACGGACAGAGAAACGAAGGACGCGCAAAAGCTTAAAGCATGAGGGAAGAGGGGATCGAACCCCCGACCGCTGGGACTGGAATCCAGCGCTCTACCACTGAGCTATTCCCCCGATACCAAAACCCAATGTCCAAACATGCAAACTTCATTCACACACCGATACGCATTCCGAGATCCACAATTTCTACCCACTCACCCCGCCACGTCTCACTCTTCTTTACTTCTACGACGAAACCACGTCACGAGCACCTCGCACACATCTCTCCGCTCATCGAAGCGTCGTGTGAAGTGGCGGAGCCCTTACCGATGCGTCGCAGCAGCTTTAAGGAAAGGAGTTGATGTTGCAATGTGGCATGCGCTGAGTGGGCGGTGATGTAGTAGTTGACGTATGGTGTATGCATGGACGGTGAGTGCGATGTATGCATGTTCGTGCGTATGTTTTTATTGTGGTGTATGTGGTGCTCGTGCTGTGAATATGTCTCTTGGAGTCGAGGTCCGTAAGCCCCTATAGCTCAGTGGTAAGAGCACTCGCTTCGTAAGCGAAAGGTCGGTGGTTTCGATCCCGCCTGGGGGCTCTTCTTTTGCCTCTCCCTGCCTCACTACTTCCTTACCGATGCCTTCAGCTTACTAGCTTGCTAGTTTGCTAGTTTGCTATTGTGCACTTTGCGTGACCAGCCTGTCCGTAGCCACACTCAATGCTCGCTCTGTTGTACGCTGACCGCCCTTCATTATTGTCCCACCACATCTAATACCTAGACACCAACATTCAGATATTCCAGATGAATTCTTGGTGTTGCGGCTGCTCGACGCCGTAGGTAAAGTCGTGCCGAAGACTGCTGTCGCGTGTGAATCGTGTCTGTGAAAATATATAAGAAGATATCATTACGAGCTGCAACAACTGTCGGATCCGCTAGCATGATGTCACTGAGTCTGACCGTGCAAGTTGCCCCCCCCCTGTTGAGAGTATTATGTACAAGATGATATCCGTGGCGGGTAGAACATAAGCAGCGTACGCAGGTGGTGGCCAACATGCCACCAGCCGAAGACATGCAGAGGTGAAAGACGCTGAATGTTTTGACGATTGAAGATTGTGCTGCCGGCGAGTGTGGATGTTCTCTCTTAGTGTTGTCAGTATTTGATAAAGACGTACGGTATGCGCCGTATCTATGGGTGGTAGCACAGGTCGTGACGGTATGTGCGGGGTGGTCGTGAGTTTGGTTTGGTTGATTTGAATCTGATGAGGGTGGGAGTGGACATCTATGTTTTTGTTGCATAGCGATGACAGCTTGGCCGAGTGGTTAAGGCGTTAGCCTGCTAAGTTAATGGGGCAACCCGCGTGAGTTCGAAATTCACAGCTGTCGTTTTCCTTTACCTCAGCAGACTCGCGGTAGCAAAAGCGGCTATTTCCTGGCCTGCTGACCAGGTAGATAGATACCTCTGCTTGTTGCTGGATAATGGTCCCGACCAACACACGTGGCCAAGCGTGTGAAGACATTGCGCAGCTAATCTGAAAATGCTGGTGGATGCATGGACTGGGCCTGGTAGTTCCTCTCCTTTTCCGACGAAAGTGGTTCGGGATGTGAGGCCCCAGGCTAGCAGCTATTATGTCGGTGACCGCGGGTCGTGTGGTAGAACCACTTCTGTGGTCATCCGTAAAAATTGGAACGATACAGAGAAGATTAGCATGCCCCTGCACAAGATGACACGCATAAATCGAGAAGTATCGCACTTTTGCTTGGTGGCGTGGTCGTGGCTCGGCTGATGGTGAGCATTGTACCCGTGCGGCTGTTAAGGTGGAAGGCCGACAGGAGAACGGAGGGCCGCGCAAAGGCTTAAAGCTAGAGAGAAGAGGGGATCGAACCCCCGACCGCTGGGACTGGAATCCAGCGCTCTACCACTGAGCTATTCCCCCGATACCAAAACCCAATGTCCAAACATGCAAACTCCATTCACACACCGATACGCATTCCGATATCCACAATTTCTACCCACTCTTCTTTACTTCTACGACGAAACCACGTCACGAGCACCTCGCACACATCTCTCCGCTCATCGAAGCGTCGTATGAAGTGGCGGAGCCCTTACCGATGCGTCGCAGCAGCTTTAAGGAAAGTAACTGATGTTGCAATGTGGCATGCGCTGAGTGGACGGTGATGTAGTAGTTGACGTATGGTGTATGCATGGACGGTGAGTGCGATGTATGCATGTTCGTGCGTATGTTTTTATTGTGGTGTATGTGGTGCTCGTGCTGTGAATGTGTCTCTTGGAGTCGAGGTCCGTAAG
>NW_003303694.1:194913-197145 GCF_000142945.1 Phytophthora infestans T30-4 | reverse complement strand
GGCTTAGGTTTAAGATAAAAAATCAACTCTGACTTTATTTTAGGACCAAGGCCACAGCCCTGGCCACTCAAATACACGTCATAGTCCAATTGGCTAATAATGGGTCTGGCTCCCCATATATCAGCCAATGGCATGACAGCATTTCAGCACACGCTAGTCGTGTGCTGACACCTACTTATGTAAAGAAATGTACCTCCTTATGTAATGGAGGGGCCCATTACATGTAACGCCTATGCTGATAGGGATGGTGAGCTTGCGGCTCTCCACAGTAGATACCATGTGCTAAATATTATTCGAAACGCGCTACGCTCGTTAGGTGTGTAAGCACTACTGTATACAAACACAAAGATAAGCGGGATAAAGGGGGCTTTAGGGATATTTGTTTTTCTCCGTCAAATTACTTGCTCTTGTACTGCTTCGTTTGCTCGATGTGCTTGGTGTTTCGGGCAGTCGGCTCGCGAGGGTGGATGCTCTACTTCTTATTTTTGGGGGTACCAATCAGGGTCATGATTTCTATAACATTAGCTAGACAATTCTGACGATGCACCTCTGCTGGGTCCGGTGGGGGAGAATTTGTTTAGAGCGCGGCCGCTTTTGGGTCGTTCTCGCAGGCAATTTAGCGTCACGCGATGTCGCCCACTGGAACACGTAGCCATACTGAAGCTTCCTGCAGCAGGCGCAGTGCGCCTGTGTGTTCTTCGTAGACCGCTGCGGATTTAGCAGTAGCAGGTCAATATTGGCCTTGCACGTGGGCCTCGCCATGCTGCAAACTGTGAACAAACTAGTATAATTACTAACGTGCGTAAAAGTATTAGGTATTCTAACGGATATTTAATGCTTTGTGTATTTTATTAAACAAAATAGTAAATCGTATTATAAATCAGGGTCATGATTTCTATAACATTAGCTAGACAATTCTGACGATGCACCTCTGCTGGGTCCGGTGGGGGAGAATTTGTTTAGAGCGCGGCCGCTTTTGGGTCGTTCTCGCAGGCAATTTAGCGTCACGCGATGTCGCCCACTGGAACACGTAGCCATACTGAAGCTTCCTGCAGCAGGCGCAGTGCGCCTGTGTGTTCATCGTAGACCGCTGCGGATTTAGCAGTAGCAGGTCAATATTGACCTTTCACGTGGGCCTCGCCATGCTGCAAACTGTGAACAAACTAGTATAATTACTAACGTGCGTAAAAGTATTAGGTATTCTAACGGATACTTAATGCTTTGTGTATTTTATTTAACAAAATTGTAAATAGTATTATATCATAAGCTTTTTATTGCTTCAACCAATAAAACACGTAGAAATATTTTCCAGTACACGGCCATTTAATGCTGCTACTCATCATTAAACAAAAATACTTTTATTTTAATTTTGGCAATCGCTCAAATAATACTATTTTCATTTTTTTAAACCAAACATACTTTTAAGCAATAACAATGATTTTAAACGCTACCACGTAGGTACCATTCACGCATGCAGTGCGATGTCCGGATGCAACTAACGCAAATGTCGTGAAGTCTACTTTAATAAAAATTTAATAAATAAGGATAAAAATACTCTACCATAAAAAGTTCATGGAAAATAACATCGCAGAGCTCATAGAAAATAAAGTGGTTACTGTGCCTGATTTACAGTAGACACGACAGGTTTTGCGTAGCTAAATGTAAATACGTAATTGTCAGCACCGCTCCCCTTGGTGCTTACATCCAATCGGCGCGCTTCGTTCTCGGCAGAAATGTTTACCTTACGTCCAATCGCGAGGGCGGGAGACAGTCTAATCGGGCGACAGATCTAGTCAGTGTCGCAGGTCGGCAGGTATTGCCCAATCAGGGCGCGAGCTAATTGTGTGACGCTTTTGGACATATTTGTAATTTTGGCATAGCTAGGTCGAGTCAGAAAGATAGGCGCGGTCGGTAAGATGGGACTTAAATGTATTAGACAGGCCAAGTGTAGCCATGCGAAAAGGCAGGAAAAAGCAGCAAGACAGGAAACCGACGGACTTATTGACAAACGGACAGACACGCTGCAAGGTTAGAAGCGGAGCGATCATTTTCATGCGCTTCCTCTGGAGTATATCACAGGCGATCTGGTTCCTGTTACAAATAGAATAGACGTATGAGTAAATGGCGCAGCAACGGCATGGAGGTTAAAGTGGCTTGCGAATGTGGTCATTCCCACCATCCCATTTTTTGCTAACGTGGCAAGGCTACAATTCTTAGAAAAGGGAGGCAGAA
>NW_003303694.1:191084-193840 GCF_000142945.1 Phytophthora infestans T30-4 | reverse complement strand
CGCAACATGAAAGTGTGAGTGAGTCTTGGCTCACGCCGAAACCGATACGAGCCAGAACCGTGGCTCTGCTAACTACTCAGATCCCATCAGAATTTCTGATTTCCTACAGCCGAAAGGACGACAACAGTGCATTTTAGCTACGAACGAAGGACGCGCGAAAGCTTAAAGCATGAGGGAAGAGGGGATCGAACCCCCGACCTTCACCACCACTTTTGCTGTTATTCACCGTATTTGCTGCACTTACGCGACGATGTCGCTTTTTTCCTGGACGCAAAGGCGACGGGCGGTCTTGCAACGCGTTCTTCATGAGCAGGTGGAGAAGGATGTCGAGGCGATTATGTCAGTCACCATGCCACACATGGAAACACGATTACTCACGCCCGTCGTGAGTCACGTTACACAGGTACCTGGTGTCAGTAGAATAGACGTTAGTAATGCAGCCGTAGGCGAACGATGACACCAATAAACGTACCGCCGATTCCTCGTCGAACACTCGGGGGCTGGACGTATGCAATATTTCAGAATTGAGACGCATCAGTAATATGTGCAGAGGTCAGTGGCCATAGAGGCTCCGACATAAGGACCTTTAATCCTGGTTGTGTCTATGCTATACTCATCAGTACAGTCTCAGCCGCTACCCCAACCTTCACCTCAAAATTCGTACACTGTTTTGCCTCAATAAGGAGGTCCTGATATGAATACAATTTAAAAGTACTTGTCGTGACAGAGGTTGGACCACAACTAAAATTAAATGACTTAGATTAAAATGAACCGAAGGTAACCACTCTTAATCTACTTATATAATGTATCCAGCAGTGCTCGAACGCTGTTGCTGGAAGTTGCTGCCATGCAGTAGCACACCATTTGATACCTTGCAGCATGCCTACTTTGTATGGGATTTCAGCACCTTCATCGATTGTTACCAGTGCCTGGTTCATTTTGGTGCGAAGAATATCACGTTTGAGGCAGTAGATAATCTCTTGATCGAGCGGTTGTAGCTTGGAAGTCGTACTTAAGGGAAGTTTTTCTATACGAACATTGCTTAGCGCAACGCCGTCATCACCATGTGACGAGTAATTGTCAACTAGAAGCAATATGTGTCTGCCTTCGTTTTGCATCGTTTTGACTAGATTCTTTAGCCACAACTGGTACGTGTCCGTCGCATCCATGCCTTGGCTGTAGATCTGTACCTGATGTCGCCGAGCTTGTCCTTGATCCAGCGCGGGTTCTTGGACTTGCCGATGAATAGTAACGCTAGTTTGTGAAATCCGGTGAGGCTGGTGCACAGGGCTAAATTAATGCGCGACTTGTTCTGCTTTAATGCAGACGCATCGCCAATGCACATAGACCCACGAGGTACGCTGTCATAAAATAATCCGGTCTCGTCCATATTGTAGAATTTAGAGTAGGGATATGTACTAATGACGTGGCGTAGTCGCTCGATTTCAGGGGCTGCAACGTCTAGATCGACAGCACCGGACTCACCAAAAGCCCTACGCCAGCGAATTCCGTGAAGATGCCGAAGCCATGACCATGTACATTTTGGCTGCGACGACTCCGGGATGCTCAGGCGTCTTGCTAGCGTGCGCGCCTGAATCGTAATCATCTCACCCGAGAGCGATACCTGTACGTCATCGCACATTAGAACGAACTCGACGACGCTTTGGTCGAGATGTGTAGCTGGAATCTAGGACATACCTTTTAATGGGCCAAACAATCCGCGCATAACCCTCGCATGGTCGTCGCGGCCTTCAACACGCTGTCAATGACTTGTTGCGACGGTGCCCTCGATAGCGACAGATCTGTGCATGCGAGCTCAGTAAGAGCAGCGTTGGTAGCCTCAGGTTATTTCCTGTGGAGCTCACATATCGCTAGCTCCTGCTGCTTCGAAAGGTGGAGACGTTTACGGAAAGGCTTCTGAGTTTTGGGTGTAGCAGGAATTTTAGTGGTGTCAACAGGTACGTATTTAGTTGGAGAAAATTAGGAGCTGAGATTTCTCTAACGATCTCCGTGGCGATTTTCTCGCGTAGTGAGGACACGATGCGGATACTGTATTCTTATGTCCTCAATGCTAGCGTTTTGATTGGTGAATTCGCTAGCTTGGTATCCGATTGGCTAGACTAAAAGTATTTTGCTACTAAATAAATGCTTTTGCACCAAAATGAATACAAGGATGTGAAGATACGTTTCTCACAGGTTATTAGGAATTATAGATTCCTTTTTGAGGCAAAATAAGGTATCTATATCATCAATACATGTTTAGTAAAGGGACAGGCTCAAAACTACCCTCATATTTAAAGCCGAGTAGTGAGGGGTTTTAAGCTGCACTGCCGCCTGTACAAAGGTCCTGCGTGGCTTTATCGGTCGTGGTTGCCGCCGGGGAACTTTTGGGGATCGATCCTCCTCCACAACGATCGACCCCTCCTCCAGAACGATTAGTTTCAAAGACTTGCAGTACTAAACGCAACTACCCCGAAAGCGCTGTTGTGCGTGCTTGTGGTGTGTATTGTCTATCAGACTTAGCTGAAGGTTTCATTTACTCTAAACAAGTTTAGGAGATCACACATTTTGGATTAGAGTTTCAGCTGTACGCTAAATGTTTAGCCAAGTTTTGTTGGAGCAAGTGTATAAAACATGCGTGACTGGCGCAATGGATAGCGTATCAGACTTCGAATGGGGGTTGCGGGTTCGAGTCCCGCGTCGCGTAAATTTGTTTGAATATCCCGAAACCAACAATTTGTAACTCGGACAGACCC
>NW_003303694.1:188281-190984 GCF_000142945.1 Phytophthora infestans T30-4 | reverse complement strand
AACAAAAAAAAAATTATATAAAATATAATATTATAAAAAAAAAAGGTAATATAACTAAATATAAATAAAATAAAAAGGGAAGGAAGAGGGAGGGGGGACGCGCGCGGTGGGGGGGGGGGAGGGAGTTAATATTGAATGATAAACTGAATACAGTAATAAGATATTAAATTTTTATCCACTTTGGGTGTATAGAGTGTTAAGAGAGCAAGGAGATCAATGAAGGAAAAAAAGAGTATCTCGGAACAAGAGACCATAGAACCCTTATAGATCAGCGTTAGTGCTCTTGACTAGATTGCGAGGGCTGGTTGGTTAGACTCCCGAATGAGGACTATTAATGAAGCCTCTCCAGCCTCAATACTTCCTTAACGATGCCTTCAGATAATTGCTTGATAGTTTGCTAGATTGATAATGTGCACTTTGCGTGACCAGCCTGTCCGTAGCCACACTCAATGCTCGCTCTGTTGTACGCTGACCGCCCTTCATTATTGTTCCACCCACGTCTAATACCTAGACACCAACATTCAGATATTCCAGATGAATTCTTGGTGTTGCGGCTGCTCGACGCCGTAGGTAAAGTCGTGCCGAAGACTGCTGTCGCGTGTGAATCGTGTCTGTGAAAATATATAAAAAGATATCATTACGAGCTGCAACAACTGTCGGATCCGCTAGCATGATGTCACTGAGTCTGACCGTGCAAGTTGCCCCCTCCCTGTTGAGAGTATTATGTACGAGATGATATCCGTGGCGGGTAGAACATAAGCAGCGTACGCAGGTGGTGGCCAACATGCCACCAGCCGAAGACATGCAGAGGTGAAAGACGCTGAATGCTTTGACGATTAAAGATTGTGCTGCCGGCGAGTGTGGATGTTCTCTCTTAGTGTGGTCAGTATTTGATAAAGGCGTGCGGTATGCGCCGTATCTATGGGTGGTAGCACAGGTCGTGACGGTATGTGCGGGGTGGTCGTGAGTTTGGTTTGGTTGATTTGAATCTGATGAGGGTGGGAGTGGACATCTATGTTTTTGTTGCATAGCGATGACAGCTTGGCCGAGTGGTTAAGGCGTTAGCCTGCTAAGTTAATGGGGCAACCCGCGTGAGTTCGAATCTCACAGCTGTCGTTTTCCTTTACCTCAGCAGACTCGCGGTAGCAAAAGCGGCTATTTCCTGGCCTGCTGACCAGGTAGATAGATACCTCTGCTTGTTGCTGGATAATGGTCCCGACCAACACACGTGGCCAAGCGTGTGAAGACATTGCGCAGCTAATCTGGAAATGCTGGTGGATGCATGGACTGGGCTGGTAGTCCTTCCCTTTTCGACGAAAGTGGTTCTGGATGTGAGGCCCAAGGCTAGCAGCTATATGTCGGTGACGCGGGTCGTGTGGTAGGAACCACTTAGGTGGTCATCCGTAAAAATTGGAACGATACAGAGAAGATTAGCATGGCCCCTGCGCAAGGATGACACGCATAAATCGAGAAGTATCGCACTTTGTGCTTGGTGGCGTGGTCGTGGGCTCGGCTGATGGTGAGCATTGTAACCGTGCGGCTGTTAAGGTGGGAAGACGGACAGAGAAACGAAGGACGCGCAAAAGCTTAAAGCATGAGGGAAGAGGGGATCGAACCCCCGACCGCTGGGACTGGAATCCAGCGCTCTACCACTGAGCTATTCCCCCGATACCAAAACCCAATGTCCAAACATGCAAACTCCATTCACACACCGATACGCATTCCGAGATCCACAATTTCTACCCACTCTTCTTTACTTCTACGACGAAACCACGTCACGAGCACCTCGCACACATCTCTCCGCTCATCGAAGCGTCGTGTGAAGTGGCGGAGCCCTTACCGATGCGTCGCAGCAGCTTTAAGGAAAGGAGTTGATGTTGCAATGTGGCATGCGCTGAGTGGGCGGTGATGTAGTAGTTGACGTATGGTGTATGCATGGACGGTGAGTGCGATGTATGCATGTTCGTGCGTATGTTTTTATTGTGGTGTATGTGGTGCTCGTGCTGTGAATGTGTCTCTTGGAGTCGAGGTCCGTAAGCCCCTATAGCTCAGTGGTAGAGCACTCGCTTCGTAAGCGAAAGGTCGGTGGTTCGATCCCGCCTGGGGGCTCTTCTTTTGCCTCTCCTGCCTCACTACTTCCTTACCGATGCCTTCAGATTAACAGCTTGCGAGGTTGGTCGTTTGGTATTGAGCCCCTTGGGTGACCAGCCGGTCCGAAGCCACACTCGATGCGCGCTCGTTTGGGAGCTGACCGGCCTTCCTTCTTGCTCCTCGCGGCTAACACCTCGGACAGAAGATGTCGGAGAGTCCAGATAGGTTCGTCAGGATGGGGAGTGGCCGGAACGCGTGAGTAAGTCTTGAGTGAGGAATGCTGTTATTGGGGGGAGGGGGCTGGCCCTTACTGAATAGCTAAGAGAATGTATGTTATGTGATGGGATAGCCATCACCGCTAAACTCAAATATACGTGCTCGTTGAGAAGCAATGGGTTAACCATTCAACGGGGAGAAGGTAAAGGAGAAGCATGTACAGGTTTGGTGTGAGGGACGAGGGTACGGGGTTTTTGTGATCGAAAGCCACAAAGGAGCTATAGTTCCCTGCCTATTATTATTTGAGTCTATATCTGTGGAGGGATGGTGTATGCTGTGAGTGGAGGAGATAGAGAATGACAAACACAACAACAAAAAACTAAAACATAAATAGAT
>NW_003303694.1:184166-188181 GCF_000142945.1 Phytophthora infestans T30-4 | reverse complement strand
TCCACAATCTCTAGCTAATTGGTGTTGATCATGCCTGGCGCTGTCTTCGCTACGCAGTGCCAGAGCCTTGCAATTTCTCCCGTCTCAACAGTCGTAACCATTGTCAAGCAGCCCGGGCAAGACCGCTTCGCTTTACCGCAGGTTTGACACCCACAATCAATTTCGTACCAGCGCTTTCATCCTTCTGATCGCAGAGACTTCTCCTTCATGGTATTTCACAGGCTACGGCTTCATTGCACCTAAAATTGGATAAACTGATCGAGCGAGCAGTATGCAGGACCTTCCTCTTTTCCATTCACTCCAATGCGCTTGGGCACCCTTGCGCCCACAGAGTTTTGTAGAGCGTCTCTGAAGTAGACGTGGCGGTCGTTGAAATGTTTAAAGAGCAAGGGATGGATAATATTACCGTCGCACATCATCTTGAGCCTTCAGCATGTTGCCAAAAGCTATCTGCCACGAAAAAGCTACACAAATGCCCCGCATCCTGCCCTTCAGGCAGATATTAGGCAAACCGAGTTCCTTTAGGCGGTGGCGCAGCGGCGACTTCGTGAACCGCCTACCGATAAGAGCTGCAATCGTTCGTCACGTTGACCACGGCAGCTTTGCTGGGGCCGAAACCATCTTGCTCTTTGTTACACGACATGGAAGGAAAACAATCGTATTTAGTGTTAGGTGTCTGTAGCACCCGGGGAGACACAATAGGACGAAGCTTTGAACGTCACGTACGTATAGTGTGGCGCGAGGTTTGCTTTCGCTTCCCCCGCTTTGATTGGTTAGAACATCAGGCGACGTAAAAGGATACCTCATGTAGCATTCTGGTAACGAAAGGGTTAAGTGACGTCGACGATAAAGAGGAAGGAGACGATGAAGACGGGACGCAAATTCCAGCTACCCAGAAGACGGTCGTCGCCGGCAACGGATTCATTCATTGCAAGGCGCCGCATGAGCTCACCTGAACTCTCAATTCCTACTTGCTTCGCTTCCTTAATCTTGTTGGTAGCCTCCAATTTCTCGTTCCAGTCGTCGGTCTGGGCAATTATATCAAGCAGAAGTCGATCCCGCTCTCCAAACTGCTCTACGAATCCAGACCTTCGCATAGACTGGCATTGATCTCTCTTAAACTCTCTTAACAACGTAATGAAGCGAGTACACAGGGCTGTACCACGCTTATTCACACCAATTTCGGGGTGGGCGCGTACAGTGAACAGCAATATCATCAAACACCTTTATAATTTCCTTTGCCGTACCAACAGGAGCTCGCCATGGCTGAAAAGCGTTGACAGCTCGTAGAAGTACAACATCGTCGACAGCAGCAATTTTTTTGCGAGACGCAGGATTGCTCTTGTCCACTGTGGTAGCGAGCTGGGTATCCGAGACCTTGTTAGCGTTTACTGGGGTTACACTAGAGCCAGAAGCTCCTTTTAAGTTGCCAATGTCCTCGTTCATCCTACGAGCGCAGAGGATCCAGTGTCACCGGAGAAAACAAAGCAGGTAAGTGCGTTTGGTGGCGATCGAGATTGCTGCTTCTTTTCGTTTTGAAACGACCGGCCATTGGAGAAACCGAAAAGATTGTTCAGATTCACTTTCAGATGCATAGGTAGACGATTACTTCATCTGAAATTGAAACTCAAACGCTCCCGGAAGTTCTCTAATATCCTTAGTGTTCATGTTATGGGAGACATGACCAAGGTTTAACGTGATCCGCATAATGAGCACCATCTTACCCAGGAAGGTTTTGCAAATAACCCCATTTGAGCGCATAGCTCCCAAAATGACACGAATCGGAGATGCGCGTGGCTGCAAAGTTTAAATATGCTGTCCAGGAGACGTGTCAGTATCAATGATGATCCTAAATTGGCATAGATCGGTGACGAATCCCAGTTTGGCTGAAGTAAATAAGCCTACTCAAACATCTTACCATCTGCACGTCGTCGCCGTGAGGCAGTCGACACCATATCTTTGATTGCGACGGTCTTTTAGAGCAAGGTTTGGTCGACTCCTCGCGCGAAGTATCTATTAGGACAGGTAGTATTTGCCGATGTTCGCCACAAACACCAATATTATGCCTTAAAATTGTTCCTCTGAGCTCATTATGATATTACTGAAGGGTCTTTCCACGATCTGCCGCATGCATTGATCTTACTTGTAAAGCTGACTAATTACTGACTAATTTGCGTAGCTACGGCCTGACCGAGTGGCGTAGATCCTTTCCGATTGACATTCACTGGTTCCGATATGTATGGCGAACCTACGAAGCCACATGGCTATAGACAAATTATCAGATCGTAGATATCTTATACTTGAATCGAAAAGTAGCTCATGTACATTAGATGAAGTACTTTCGCTGTCTACCTAACTGTTCGGCGTGCTATTTGATATGTTCGTGTATATCCCGCAATGTCGCGAATGGTGTGGTCGTACCCATGCATTGGGTCACTGCTGCGATCTCAGTACTCTTGCATCGTCGTGCTAGCTTACTGTACCTACGCTTATGATGTATCCGTCTATATGATCAAGCGCGTCACTAATTGAGCACGGGTCATACCCGCGGTGATGGAGGCAACCTGATACAGGCCAGCTGACCAGGCGTCTGTTAGCAGTAGTCAAAGCAAATATATACGCTCGCGGTAGGTACACATTATAGCCATCCGCGACTCAACCGAGCTCTTATCTCGGCCGTTATGGACAGCGCAGTAGTACGTACAGATATACGTAGACCTGCCGCGCCTACCGGTACAGTCTGCACTGCTCCTATCGGCAACAACTTATTCGTCGCACATAGTGCTTACACAATTCTGTAGTTTCAATTTGTGGGCGCACATTAGTGGAATTTACGCTGTGAACGTTGACGATACAGATAGCGTGGTGTTGCCCTTGTCCAAGTGAGCGAGTGTACGTGTAACGCCTATGCTGATAGGGATGGTGAGCTTGCGGCTCTCCACAGTATATACCATGTGCTAAATATTATTTGAAACGCGCTACGCTCGTAAGCACTACTGTATACAAACACAAAGATAAGCGGGATAAAGGGGGCTTTAGGGGTATTTGTTTTTCTCCGTCAAATTACTTGCTCTTGTACTGCTTCGTTTGCTCGATGCGCTTGGTGTTTCGGGCAGTTGGCTTGCGAGGGTGGATGCTCTACTTCTTATTTTTGGGGGTACCAATCAGGGCCCATGATTTCTATAACATTAGCTAGACAATTCTGACGGTGCACCTCTGCTGGGTCCAGTGGGGGAGATTTTTTTAGAGCGCGGTCGCTTTTGGGTCGTTCTCGCAGGCAATTTAGCGTCACGCGATGTCGCCCGCTGGAACACGTAGCCATACTGAAGCTTCCTGCAGCAGGCGCAGTGCGCCTGTGTGTTCATCGTAGACCGCTGCGGATTTAGCAGTAGCAGGTCAATATTGGCCTTGCACGTGGGCCTCGCCATGCTGCAAACTGTGAACAAACGATTATAATTACTAACGTGCGTAAAAGTATTAGGTATTCTAACGGATATTTAATGCTTTGTGTATTTTATTAAACAAAATAGTAAATCGTATTATATCATAAGCTTTTTATTGCTTTAGCCAATAAAACACGTAGAAATGTTTTCCAGTACACGGCCATTTAATGCTGCTACTCATCATTAAACAAAAATACTTTTATTTTAATTTTGGCAATCGCTCAAATAATACTATTTTCATTTTTTTAAACCAAACATACTTTTAACCAATAACAATGATTTTAAACGCTACCACGTAGGTACCATTCACGCATGCAGTGCGGTGTCCGGGTGCAACTAACGCAAATGTCGTGAAGTCTACTTTAATAAAAATTTAATAAATAAGGATAAAAATACTCTACCATAAAAAGTTCATGGAAAATAACATCGCAGAGCTCATAGAAAATAAAGTGGTTACTGTGCCTGATTTACAGTAGACACGACAGGTTTTGCGTAGCTAAATGTAAATACGTAATTGTCAGCACCGCTCCCCTTGGTGCTTACATCCAATCGGCGCGCTTCGTTCTCGGCAG
>NW_003303694.1:179050-184066 GCF_000142945.1 Phytophthora infestans T30-4 | reverse complement strand
GGTAGATAGATACCTCTGCTTGTTGCTGGATAATGGTCCCGACCAACACACGTGGCCAAGCGTGTGAAGACATTGCGCAGCTAATCTGGAAATGCTGGTGGATGCATGGACTGGGCTGGTAGTCCTTCCCTTTTCGACGAAAGTGGTTCTGGATGTGAGGCCCAAGGCTAGCAGCTATATGTCGGTGACGCGGGTTGTGTGGTAGGAACCACTTCGGTGGTCATCCGTAAAAATTGGAACGATACAGAGAAGATTAGCATGGCCCCTGCGCAAGGATGACACGCATAAATCGAGAAGTATCGCACTTTTTGCTTGGTGGCGTGGTCGTGGGCTCGGCTGATGGTGAGCATTGTAACCGTGCGGCTGTTAAGGTGGGAAGACGGACAGAGAAACGAAGGACGCGCAAAAGCTTAAAGCATGAGGGAAGAGGGGATCGAACCCCCGACCGCTGGGACTGGAATCCAGCGCTCTACCACTGAGCTATTCCCCCGATACCAAAACCCAATGTCCAAACATGCAAACTCCATTCACACACCGATACGCATTCCGAGATCCACAATTTCTACCCACTCTTCTTTACTTCTACGACGAAACCACGTCACGAGCACCTCGCACACATCTCTCCGCTCATCGAAGCGTCGTGTGAAGTGGCGGAGCCCTTACCGATGCGTCGCAGCAGCTTTAAGGAAAGGAGTTGATGTGGCAATGTGGCATGCGCTGAGTGAGCGGTGATGTAGTAGTTGACGTATGGTGTATGCATGGACGGTGAGTGCGATGTATGCATGTTCGTGCGTATGTTTTTATTGTGGTGTATGTGGTGCTCGTGCTGTGAGTGTGTCTCTTGGAGTCGAGGTCCGTAAGCCCCTTTAGCTCAGTGGTAGAGCACTCGCTTCGTAAGCGAAAGGTCGGTGGTCTGGGGGCTCTTCTTTTGCCTCTCCTGCCTCACTACTTCCTTACCGATGCCTTCAGACTTACAGCTTGCTAGTTTGCTAGTTTGCTATTGTGCACTTTGCGTGACCAGCCTGTCCGTAGCCACACTCAATGCTCGCTCTGTTGTACGCTGACCGCCCTTCATTATTGTTCCACCACATCTAATACCTAGACACCAACATTCAGATATTCCAGATGAATTCTTGGTGTTGCGGCTGCTCGACGCCGTAGGTAAAGTCGTGCCGAAGACTGCTGTCGCGTGTGAATCGTGTCTGTGAAAATATATAAGAAGATATCATTACGAGCTGCAACAACTGTCGGATCCGCTAGCATGATGTCACTGAGTCTGACCGTGCAAGTTGCCCCCCCCCCCTGTTGAGAGTATTATGCACGAAATGATATCCATGGCGGGTAGAACATAAGCAGCGTACGTAGGTGGGGGCCAACATGCCACCAGCCGAAGACATGCAGAGGTGAAAGACGCTGAAGGCTTTGACGATTGAAGATTGTGCTGCCGGCGAGTGTGGATGTTCTCTCTTAGTGTTGTCAGTATTTGATAAAGGCGTGCGGTATGCGCCGTATCTATGGGTGGTAGCACAGGTCGTGACGGTATGTTCGGGGTGGTCGTGAGTTTGGTTTGGTTGATTTGAATCTGATGAGGGTGGGAGTGGACATCTATGTTTTTTGTTGTATAGCGATGACAGCTTGGCCGAGTGGTTAAGGCGTTAGCCTGCTAAGTTAATGGGGCAACCCGCGTGAGTTCGAATCTCACAGCTGTCGTTTTCCTTTACCTCAGCAGACTCGCGGTAGCAAAAGCGGCTATTTCCTGGCCTGCTGGCCAGGTAGATAGATACCTCTGCTTGTTGCTGGATAATGGTCCCGACCAACACACGTGGCCAAGCGTGTGAAGACATTGCGCAGCTAATCTGGAAATGCTGGTGGATGCATGGACTGGGCTGGTAGCCCTTCCCTTTTCGACGAAAGTGGTTCTGGATGTGAGGCCCAAGGCTAGCAGCTATATGTCGGTGACGCGGGTCGTGTGGTAGGAACCACTTCGGTGGTCATCCGTAAAAATTGGAACGATACAGAGAAGATTAGCATGGCCCCTGCGCAAGGATGACACGCATAAATCGAGAAGTATCGCACTTTTTGCTTGGTGGCGTGGTCGTGGGCTCGGCTGATGGTGAGCATTGTAACCGTGCGGCTGTTAAGGTGGGAAGACGGACAGAGAAACGAAGGACGCGCAAAAGCTTAAAGTATGAGGGAAGAGGGGATCGAGCCCCCGACCGCTGGGACTGGAATCCAGCGCTCTACCACTGAGCTATTCCCCCGATACCAAAACCCAATGTCCAAACATGCAAACTCCATTCACACACCGATACGCATTCCGAGATCCACAATTTCTACCCACTTTTCTTTACTTCTACGACGAAACCACGTCACGAGCACCTCGCACACATCTCTCCGCTCATCGAAGCGTCGTGTGAAGTGGCGGAGCCCTTACCGATGCGTCGCAGCAGCTTTAAGGAAAGGAGTTGATGTTGCAATGTGGCATGCGCTGAGTGGGCGGTGATGTAGTAGTTGACGTATGGTGTATGCATGGACGGTGAGTGCGATGTATGCATGTTCGTGCGTATGTTTTTATTGTGGTGTATGTGGTGCTCGTGCTGTGAATGTGTCTCTTGGAGTTGAGGTCCGTAAGCCCCTATAGCTCAGTGGTAGAGCACTCGCTTCGTAAGCGAAAGGTCGGTGGTTCGATCCCGCCTGGGGGCTCTTCTTTTGCCTCTCCTGCCTCACTACTTCCTTACCGATGCCTTCAGCTTACTAGCTTGCTAGTTTGTTATTGTGCACTTTGCGTGACCAGCCTGTCCGTAGCCACACTCAATGCTCGCTCTGTTGTACGCTGACCGCCCTTCATTATTGTTCCACCACGTCTAATACCTAGACACCAACATTCAGATATTCCAGATGAATTCTTGGTGTTGCGGCTGCTCGACGCCGTAGGTAAAGTCGTGCCGAAGACTGCTGTCGCGTGTGAATCGTGTCTGTGAAAATATATAAGAAGATATCATTACGAGCTGCAACAACTGTCGGATCCGCTAGCATGATGTCACTGAGTCTGACCGTGCAAGTTGCCCCCCCCCCTGTTGAGAGTATTA
Source organism: Phytophthora infestans T30-4 (assembly GCF_000142945.1). NCBI lineage: Eukaryota > Oomycota > Peronosporomycetes > Peronosporales > Peronosporaceae > Phytophthora > Phytophthora infestans. The sequence goes on along the minus strand of NW_003303694.1, from coordinate 180,977 downwards.
TGTACGAGATGATATCCGTGGCGGGTAGAACATAAGCAGCGTACGTAGGTGGTGGCCAACATGCCACCAGCCGAAGACATGCAGAGGTGAAAGACGCTGAATGCTTTGACGATTGAAGATTGTGCTGCCGGCGAGTGTGGATGTTCTCTCTTAGTGTTGTCAGTATTTGATAAAGGCGTGCGGTATGCGCCCGTATCTATGGGTGGTAGCACAGGTCGTGACGGTATGTGCGGGGTGGTCGTGAGTTTGGTTTGGTTGGTTTGAATCTGATGAGGGTGGGAGTGGACATCTATATTTTTTGCTGCATAACGATGACAGCTTGGCCGAGTGGTTAAGGCGTTAGCCTGCTAAATTAATGAAGCAACCCGCGTGAGTTCGAATCTCACAGCTGTCGTTTTCCTTTACCTCAGCAGACTCGCGGTAGCAAAAGCGGCTATTTCCTGGCCTGCTGACCAGGTAGATAGATACCTCTGCTTGTTGCTGGATAATGGTCCCGACCAACACACGTGGCCAAGCGTGTGAAGACATTGCGCAGCTAATCTGAAATTGCTGGTGGATGCACGGACTGGGCTGGTAGTCCTTCCCCTTTCGACGAAAGTGGTTCTGGATGTAAGGCCCAAGGCTAGCAGCTATATGTCGGTGACGCGGGTCGTGTGGTAGGAACCACTTCGGTGGTCATCCGTAAAAATTGGAACGATACAGAGAAGATTAGCATGGCCCCTGCGCAAGGATGACACGCATAAATCGAGAAGTATCTCACTTTGTGCTTGGTGGCGTGGTCGTGGGCTCGGCTGATGGTGAGCATTGTAACCGTGCGGCTGTTAAGGTGGGAAGACGGACAGAGAAACGAAAGACGCGCAAAAGCTTAAAGTATGAGGGAAGAGGGGATCGAACCCCCGACCGCTGGGACTAGAATCCAGCGCTCTACCACTGAGCTATTCCCCCGATACCAAACCCAACTTCCAAACATGCAAACTCCATTCACACACCGATACGCATTCCGAGATCCACAATTTCTACCCACTCTTCTTTACTTCTACGACGAAACCACGTCACGAGCACCTCGCACACATCTCTCCGCTCATCGAAGCGTCGTGTGAAGTGGCGGAGCCCTTACCGATGCGTCGCAGCAGCTTTAAGGAAAGGAGTTGATGTGGCAATGTGGCATGCGCTGAGTGAGCGGTGATGTAGTAGTTGACGTATGGTGTATGCATGGACGGTGAGTGCGATGTATGCATGTTCGTGCGTATGTTTTTATTGTGGTGTATGTGGTGCTCGTGCTGTGAATGTGTCTCTTGGAGTCGAGGTCCGTAAGCCCCTATAGCTCAGTGGTAGAGCACTCGCTTCGTAAGCGAAAGGTCGGTGGTTCGATCCCGCCTGGGGGCTCTTCTTTTGCCTCTCCTGCCTCACTACTTCCTTACCGATGCCTTCAGCTTACTAGCTTGCTAGCTTGCTAGTTTTGTTTATTGTGGCACTTTGCGTGACCAGCCTGTTCCGTAGCCACACTCCATTGCTCCTTCTGTTGTACGCTGGACCGCCCCTCCCTAATGTGTCCACCACGTCTAATATCTAGACACCAACATTCAGATATTCTCAGATGAAATTCTTGGTGTTGCGGGCTGCTCAACGCCGTTAGGTAAAGTCGTGCCGAAAAACTGCTGTCGCGTTGTGAATCGTGTCTGTGACCAATATATAAGAAGATATCATTTACAGCTGCAACAACTGTCGGGATCCGCTAGCATGATGTCACTGAGTTCTGACCCGTGCAAAGTTGGCCCCCCCCTGTTGAGAGTATTAATGTACCAAAATGATAATCCCTGGGCGGGTTAGAACATAAAACCAGCCGTAACTAAGGTGGGGGGCCAACTTGCCCCCCCACCCCAAAACATGGCAAGGTGGAAAGACGCCTGAAATGCTTTTGACAAAT
>NW_003303694.1:175561-178650 GCF_000142945.1 Phytophthora infestans T30-4 | reverse complement strand
GTCCCGACCAACACACGTGGCCTAGCGTGTGAAGACATTGCGCAGATAACCTGGAATGCTGGTGGATGCATGGACTGGGCTGGTAGTCCTTCCCTTTTTCGACGAAAGTGGTACTGAATGTGAGTGCCAAGGCTAGCAGCTATATGTCGGTGACGCGGGTCGTGTGGTAGGAACCACTTCGGTGGTCATCCGTAAAAATTGGAACGATACAGAGAAGATTAGCATGGCCCCTGCGTAAGGATGACACGCATAAATCGAGAAGTATCGCACTTTTTGCTTGGTGGCGTGGTCGTGGGCTCGGCTGATGGTGAGCATTGTAACCGTGCGGCTGTTAAGGTGGGAAGACGGACAGAGAAACGAAGGACGCGCAAAAGCTTAAAGCATGAGGGAAGAGGGGATCGAACACCCGACCGCTGGGTCTGGAATCCAGCGCTCTTCCACTGAGCTATTCCCCCGATATCATAACCCAATGTCCAAACATGCAAACTCCATTCACACACCGATACGCATTCCGAGATCCACAATTTCTACCCACTCTTCTTTACTTCTACGACGAAACCACGTCACGAGCACCTCGCACACATCTCTCCGCTCATCGAAGCGTCGTGTGAAGTGGTGGAGCCCTTACCGATGCGTCGCAGCAGCTTTAAGGAAAGGAGTTGATGTGGCAATGTGGCATGCGCTGAGTGGGCGGTGATGTAGTAGTTGACGTATGGTGTATGCATGGACGGTGAGTGCGATGTATGCATGTTCGTGCGTATTTTTTTATTGTGGTGTATGTGGTGCTCGTGCTGTGAATGTGTCTCTTGGAGTCGAGGTCCGTAAGCCCCTATAGCTCAGTGGTAGAGCACTCGCTTCGTAAGCGAAAGGTCGGTGGTTTCGAGTCCGCCTGGGGGCTCTTCTTTTGCCTCTCCTGCCTCACTACTTCCTTACCGATGCCTTCAGCTTACTAGCTTGCTAGTTTGCTAGTTTGCTATTGTGCACTTTGCGTGACCGGCCTGTCCGTAGCCACACTCAATGCTCGCTCTGTTGTACGCTGACCGCCCTTCATTATTGTTCCACCACGTCTAATACCTAGACACCAACATTCAGATATTCCAGATGAATTCTTGTTGTTGCGGCTGCTCGACGCCGTAGGTAAAGTCGTGCCGAAGACTGCTGTCGCGTGTGAATCGTGTCTGTGACAATATATAAGAAGATATAATCACGAGCAGCAACAACTGTCGGATCCGCTAGCATGATGTCACTGAGTCTGACCGTGCAAGCTGCCCCCCCCCTGTTTAGAGTATTATGTACGAGATGATATCCGTGGCGGGTAGAACATAAGCAGCGTACGTAGGTGGTGGCCAACATGCCACCAGCCGAAGACATGCAGAGGTGAAAGACGCTGAATGCTTTGACGATTGAAGATTGTGCTGCCGGCGAGTGTGGATGTTCTCTCTTAGTGTTGTCAGTATTTGATAAAGGCGTGCGGTATGCGCCGTATCTATGGGTGGTAGCACAGGTCGTGACGGTATGTGCGGGGTGGTCGTGAGTTTGGTTTGGTTGATTTGAATCTGATGAGGGTGGGAGTGGACATCTATGTTTTTTGTTGTATAGCGATGACAGCTTGGCCGAGTGGTTAAGGCGTTAGCCTGCTAAGTTAATGGGGCAACCCGCGTGAGTTCGAATCTCACAGCTGTCGTTTTCCTTTATCTCAGCAGACTCGCGGTAGCAAAAGCGGCTTTTTTCAGGAGGTAAATAGATACCTCTGCTTGTTGCTGGATAATGGTCCCGACCAACACACGTGGCCAAGCGTGTGAAGACATTGCGCAGCTAATCTGGAAATGCTGGTGGATGCACGGACTGGGCTGGTAGTCCTTCCCTTTTCGACGAAAGTGGTTCTGGATGTGAGGCCCAAGGCTAGCAGCTATATGTTGGTGACGCGAGGCGTGTGGTAGGAACCACTTCGGTGGTCATCCGTAAAAATTTGAACGATACAGAGAAGATTAGCATGGCCCCTGCGCAAGGATGACACGCATAAATCGAGAAGTATCGCACTTTTTCCTTGGTGGCGTGGTCGTGTGCTCGGCAGATGGTGAGCATTGTAACCGTGCGGCTGTTAAGGTGGGAAGACGGACAGAGAAACGGAGGACGCGCAAAAGCTTAAAGCATGAGGGAAGAGGGGATCGAACCCCCGACCGCTGGGACTGGAATCCAGCGCTCTACCACTGAGCTATTCCCCCGATACCAAAACCCAATGTCCACACATGCAAACTCCATCCACACACCGATACGCATTCCGAGATCCACAATTTCTACCCACTCACCCCGCCACGTCTCACCCTTCTTTACTTCTACAACGAAACCACGTCACGAGCACCTCGCACACATCTCTCCGCTCATCGAAGCGTCGTTTGAAGTGGCGGAGCCCTTACCGATGCGTCGCAGCAGCTTTAAGGAAAGGAGTTGATGTGGCAATGTGGCATGCGCTGAGTGGGCGGTGATGTAGTAGTTGACGTATGGTGTATGCATGGACGGTGAGTGCGATGTATGCATGTTCGTGCGTATGTTTTTATTGTGGTGTATGTGGTGCTCGTGCTGTGAATGTGTCTCTTTGAGTCGAGGTCCGTAAGCCCCTATAGCTCAGTGGTAGAGCACTCGCTTCGTAAGCGAAAGGTCGGTGGCTCGATCCTGCCTGGGGGATCTTCTTTTGCCTCTCCTGCCTCACTACTTCCTTACCGATGCCTTCAGCTTACTAGCTTGCTAGTTTGCTAGTTTGCTATTGTGCACTTTGCGTGACCAGCCTGTCCGTAGCCACACTCAATGCTCGCTCTGTTGTACGCTGACCGCTCTTCATTATTGTTCCACCACATCTAGTACCTAGACACCAACATTCAGATCTTCCAGATGAATTCTTGGTGTTGCGGCTGCTCGACGCCGTAGGTAAAGTCGTGCCGAAGACTGCTGTTGCGTCTGAATCGTGTCTGTGACAATGTATTAAAAGATATTATCAACATTCGGCAACACCTGTCGAAACCGCTAGAAAGAGGTGACTGAGACTGAGCGTGCCAGTTGGGTGCCGGTGAGAAAAATAATACAAGAAGGAG
>NW_003303694.1:164980-174247 GCF_000142945.1 Phytophthora infestans T30-4 | reverse complement strand
GGTGACGCGGGTCGTGTGGTAGGAACCACTTCGGTGGTCATCCGTAATAATTGGAGCGATACAGAGAAGATTAGCATGGCCCCTGCGCAAGGATGACACGCATAAATCGAGAAGTATCGCACTTTTTGCTTGGTGGCGTGGTCGTGGGCTCGGCTGATGGTGAGCATTGTAACCGTGCGGCTGTTAAGGTGGGAAGACGGACAGAGAAACGAAGGACGCGCAAAAGCTTAAAGCATGAGGGAAGAGGGGATCGAACCCCCGACCGCTGGGACTGGAATCCAGCGCTCTACCACTGAGCTATTCCCCCGATATCATAACCCAATGTCCAAACATGCAAACTCCATTCACACACCGATACGCATTCCGAGATCCACAATTTCCACCCACTCTTCTTTACTTCTACGACGAAACCACGTCACGAGCACCTCGCACACATCTCTCCGCTCATCGAAGCGTCGTGTGAAGTGGCGGAGCCCTTACCGATGCGTCGCAGCAGCTTTAAGGAAAGTAGGTGATGTTGCAATGTGGCATGCGCTGAGTGGACGGTGATGTAGTAGTTGACGTATGGTGTATGCATGGACGGTGAGTGCGATGTATGCATGTTCGTGCGTATGTTTTTATTGTGGTGTATGTGGTGCTCGTGCTGTGAATGTGTCTCTTGGAGTCGAGGTCCGTAAGCCCCTATAGCTCAGTGGTAGAGCACTCGCTTCGTAAGCGAAAGGTCAGTGGTTCGATCCCGCCTGGGGGCTCTTCTTTTGCCTCTCCTGCCTCACTACTTCCTTACCGATGCCTTCAGCTTACTAGCTTGCTAGTTTGCTAGTTTGCTATTGTGCACTTTGCGTGACCAGCCTGTCCGTAGCCACACTCAATGCTCGCTCTGTTGTACGCTGACCGCCCTTCATTATTGTTCCACCACATCTAATACCTAGACACCAACATTCAGATATTCCAGATGAATTCTTGGTGTTGCGGCTGCTCGACGCCGTAGGTAAAGTCGTGCCGAAGACTGCTGTCGCGTGTGAATCGTGTCTGTGAAAATATATAAGAAGATATCATTACGAGCTGCAACAACTGTCGGATCCGCTAGCATGATGTCACTGAGTCTGACCGTGCAAGTTGCCCCCCCCCCCTGGTGAGAGTATTATGTACGAGATGATATCCGTGGCGGGTAGAACATAAGCAGCGTACGTAGGGGGGTGGCCCACATGGCCACCCGCCGAAGACATGCAGAGGTGGAAGACGCTGAATGTTTTGACGATTGAAGATTGTGCTGCCGGCGAGTGTGGATGTTCTCTCTTAGTGTTGTCAGTATTTGATAAAGGCGTGCGGTATGCGCCGTATCTATGGGTGGTAGCACAGGTCGTGACGGTATGTGCGGGGTGGTCGTGAGTTTGGTTTGGTTGATTTGAATCTGATGAGGGTGGGAGTGGACATCTATGTTTTTGTTGCATAGCGATGACAGCTTGGCCGAGTGGTTAAGGCGTTAGCCTGCTAAGTTAATGGGGCAACCCGCGTGAGTTCGAATCTCACAGCTGTCGTTTTCCTTTACCTCAGCAGACTCGCGGTAGCAAAAGCGGCTATTTCCTGGCCTGCTGACCAGGTAGATAGATACCTCTGCTTGTTGCTGGATAATGGTCCCGACCAACACACGTGGCCAAGCGTGTGAAGACATTGCGCAGCTAATCTGGAAATGCTGGTGGATGCATGGACTGGGCTGGTAGCCCTTCCCTTTTCGACGAAAGTGGTTCTGGATGTGAGGCCTAAGGCTAGCAGCTATATGTCGGTGACGCGGGTCGTGTGGTAGGAACCACTTCGGTGGTCATCCGTAAAAATTGGAACGATACAGAGAAGATTAGCATGGCCCCTGCGCAAGGATGACACGCATAAATCGAGAAGTATCGCACTTTTTGCTTGGTGGCGTGGTCGTGTGCTCGGCTGATGGTGAGCATTGTAACCGTGCGGCTGTTACGGTGGGAAGACGGACAGAGAAACGAAGGACGCGCAAAAGCTTAAAGCATGAGGGAAGAGGGGATCGAACCCCCGACCGCTGGGTCTGGAATCCAGCGCTCTACCACTGAGCTATTCCCCCGATATCATAACCCAATGTCCAAACATGCAAACTCCATCCACACACCGATACGCATTCCGAGATCCACAATTTCCACCCACTCTTCTTTACTTCTACGACGAAACCACGTCACGAGCACCTCGCACACATCTCTCCGCTCATCGAAGCGCCGTGTGAAGTGGTGGAGCCCTTACCGATGCGTCGCAGCAGCTTTAAGGAAAGGAGTTGATGTTGCAATGTGGCATGCGCTGAGTGGGCGGTGATGTAGTAGTTGACGTATGGTGTATGCATGGACGGTGAGTGCGATGTATGCATGTTCGTGCGTATGTTTTTATTGTGGTGTATGTGGTGCTCGTGCTGTGAATGTGTCTCTTGGAGTCGAGCAGTGGTAGAGCACTCGCTTCGTAAGCGAAAGGTCGGTGGTTCGATCCCGCCTGGGGCTCTTCTTTTGCCTCTCCTGCCTCACTACTTCCTTACCGATGCCTTCAGCTTACTAGCTTGCTAGTTTGCTAGTTTGCTATTGTGCACTTTGCGTGACCAGCCTGTCCGTAGCCACACTCAATGCTCGCTCTGTTGTACGCTGACCGCCCTTCATTATTGTTCCACCACATCTAATACCTAGACACCAACATTCAGATATTCCAGATGAATTCTTGGTGTTGCGGCTGCTCGACGCCGTAGGTAAAGTCGTGCCGAAGACTGCTGTCGCGTGTGAATCATGTCTGTGAAAATATATAAGAAGATATCATTACGAGCTGCAACAACTGTCGGATCCGCTAGCATGATGTCACTGAGTCTGACCGTGCAAGTTGCCCCCCCCTGTTGAGAGTATTATGTACGAGATGATATCCGTGGCGGGTAGAACATAAGCAGCGTGCGCAGGTGGTGGCCAACATGCCACCAGCCGAAGACATGCAGAGGTGCAAGACGCTGAATGTTTTGACGATTGAAATTTGTGCTGCCGGCGAGTGTGGATGTTCTCTCTTAGTGTTGTCAGTATTTGATAAAGGCGTACGGTATGCGCCGTATCTATGGGTGGTAGCACAGGTCGTGACGGTATGTGCGGGGTGGTCGTGAGTTTGGTTTGGTTAGTTTGAATCTGATGAGGGTGGGAGTGGACATCTATGTTTTTGTTGCATAGCGATGACAGCTTGGCCGAGTGGTTAAGGCGTTAGCCTGCTAAGTTAATGGGGCAACCCGCGTGAGTTCGAATCTCACAGCTGTCGTTTTCCTTTACCTCAGCAGACTCGCGGTAGCAAAAGCGGCTATTTCCTGGCCTGCTGACCAGGTAGATAGATACCTCTGCTTGTTGCTGGATAATGGTCCCGACCAACACACGTGGCCAAGCGTGTGAAGACATTGCGCAGCTAATCTGGAAATGCTGGTGGATGCATGGACTGGGCTGGTAGTCCTTCTCTTTTCGACGAAGTGGTTCTGGATGTGAGGCCCAAGGCTAGCAGCTATATGTCGGTGACGCGGGTCGTGTGGTAGGAACCACTTCGGTGGTCATCCGTAAAAATTGGAACGATACAGAGAAGATTAGCATGGCCCCTGCGCAAGGATGACACGCATAAATCGAGAAGTATCGCACTTTTTGCTTGGTGGCGTGGTCGTGGGCTCGGCTGATGGTGAGCATTGTAACCGTGCGGCTGTTAAGGTGGGAAGACGGACAGAGAAACGAAGGACGCGCAAAAGCTTAAAGCATGAGGGAAGAGGGGATCGAACCCCCGACCGCTGGGACTGGAATCCAGCGCTCTACCACTGAGCTATTCCCCCGATACCAAAACCCAATGTCCAAACATGCAAACTCCATTCACACACCGATACGCATTCCGAGATCCACAATTTCTACCCACTCTTCTTTACTTCTACGACGAAACCACGTCACGAGCACCTCGCACACATCTCTCCGCTCATCGAAGCGTCGTGTGAAGTGGCGGAGCCCTTACCGATGCGTCGCAGCAGCTTTAAGGAAAGGAGTTGATGTGGCAATGTGGCATGCGCTGAGTGGGCGGTGATGTAGTAGTTGACGTATGGTGTATGCATGGACGGTGAGTGCGATGTATGCATGTTCGTGCGTATGTTTTTATTGTGGTGTATGTGGTGCTCGTGCTGTGAGTGTGTCTCTTGGAGTTGAGGTCCGTAAGCCTATATAGCTCAGTGGTAGAGCACTCGCTTCGTAAGCAAAAGGTCGGTGGTTCGATCCCGCCTGGGGGCTCTTCTTTTGCCTCTCCTGCCTCACTACTTCCTTACCGATGCCTTCAGCTTACTAGCTTGCTAGTAAGCTAGTTTGTTATTGTGCACTTTGCGTGACCAGCCTGTCCGTAGCCACACTCAATGCTCGCTCTGTTGTACGCTGACCGCCCTTCATTATTGTTCCACCACGTCTAATACCTAGACACCAACATTCAGATATTCCAGATGAATTCTTGGTGTTGCGGCTGCTCGACGCCGTAGGTAAAGTCGTGCCGAAGACTGCTGTCGCGTGTGAATCGTGTCTGTGACAATATATAAGAAGATATCATTACGAGCTGCAACAACTGTCGGATCCGCTAGCATGATGTCACTGAGTCTGACCGTGCAAGTTGCCCCCCCCCCTGTTGAGAGTATTATGTACGAGATGATATCCGTGGCGGGTAGAACATAAGCAGCGTACGCAGGTGGTGGCCAACATGCCACCAGCCGAAGACATGCAGAGGTGAAAGACGCTGAATGTTTTGACGATTGAAGATTGTGCTGCCGGCGAGTGTGGATGTTCTCTCTTAGTGTTGTCAGTATTTGATAAAGGCGTACGGTATGCGCCGTATCTATGGGTGGTAGCACAGGTCGTGACGGTATGTGCGGGGTGGTCGTGAGTTTGGTTTGGTTAGTTTGAATCTGATGAGGGTGGGAGTGGACATCTATGTTTTTGTTGCATAGCGATGACAGCTTGGCCGAGTGGTTAAGGCGTTAGCCTGCTAAGTTAATGGGGCAACCCGCGTGAGTTCGAATCTCACAGCTGTCGTTTTCCTTTACCTCAGCAGACTCGCGGTAGCAAAAGCGGCTATTTCCTGGCCTGCTGACCAGGTAGATAGATACCTCTGCTTGCTGCTGGATAATGGTCCCGACCAACACACGTGGCCAAGCGTGTGAAGACATTGCGCAGCTAATCTGGAAATGCTGGTGGATGCATGGACTGGGCTGGTAGTCCTTCCCTTTTCGACGAAAGTGGTTCTGGATGTGAGGCCCAAGGCTAGCAGCTATATGTCGGTGACGCGGGTCGTGTGGTAGGAACCACTTCGGTGGTCATCCGTAAAAATTGGAACGATACAGAGAAGATTAGCATGGCCCCTGCGCAAGGATGACACGCATAAATCGAGAAGTATCGCACTTTGTGCTTGGTGGCGTGGTCGTGGGCTCGGCTGATGGTGAGCATTGTAACCGTGCGGCTGTTAAGGTGGGAAGACGGACAGAGAAACGAAGGACGCGCAAAAGCTTAAAGCATGAGGGAAGAGGGGATCGAACCCCCGACCGCTGGGACTGGAATCCAGCGCTCTACCACTGAGGTATTCCCCCGATACCAAAACCCAACTTCCAAACATGCAAACTCCATCCACACACCGATACGCATTCCGAGATCCACAATTTCCACCCACTCTTCTTTACTTCTACGACGAAACTACGTCACGAGCACCTCGCACACATCTCTCCGCTCATCGAAGCGTCGTGTGAAGTGGCGGAGCCCTTACCGATGCGTCGCAGCAGCTTTAAGGAAAGGAGTTGATGTTGCAATGTGGCATGCGCTGAGTGGGCGGTGATGTAGTAGTTGACGTATGGTGTATGCATGGACGGTGAGTGCGATGTATGCATGTTCGTGCGTATGTTTTTATTGTGGTGTATGTGGTGCTCGTGCTGTGAATGTGTCTCTTGGAGTCGAGGTCCGTAAGCCCCTATAGCTCAGTGGTAGAGCACTCGCTTCGTAAGCGAAAGGTCGGTGGTTCGATCCCGCCTGGGGGCTCTTCTTTTGTCTCTCCTGCCTCACTACTTCCTTACCGATGCCTTCAGCTTACTAGCTTGCTAGTTTGCTAGTTTGCTATTGTGCACTTTGCGTGACCAGCCTGTCCGTAGCCACACTCAATGCTCGCTGTGTTGTACGCTGACCGCCCTTCATTATTGTTCCTCCCACATCTTATACCTAGACGACAACATTCAGATATTCCAGATGAATTCTTGGTGGTGCGGCTGCTGGACGCCGTAGGTAAAGTCGTCCCGAAGAAGGCTGTCGCGGGGGAATCGTGTCTGTGAAAATATATAAGAAGAAGTCATTACGAGGTGCAACAACTGTTGGATCCTCTACCAGGATGTCATCGAGTTGTCCCGCCCAACTTGCCCCCCCCCCCTGTTGAGAGTATTATGTACGAGATGATATCCGTGGCGGGTAGAACATAAGCAGCGTACGTAGGTGGTGGCCAACATGCCACCAGCCGAAGACATGCAGAGGTGAAAGACGCTGAATGTTTTGACGATTGAAGATTGTGCTGCCGGCGAGTGTGGATGTTCTCTCTTAGTGTTGTCAGTATTTGATAAAGGCGTACGGTATGCGCCGTATCTATGGGTGGTAGCACAGGTCGTGACGGTATGTGCGGGGTGGTCGTGAGTTTGGTTTGGTTGATTTGAATCTGATGAGGGTGGGAGTGGACATCTATGTTTTTGTTGCATAGCGATGACAGCTTGGCCGAGTGGTTAAGGCGTTAGCCTGCTAAGTTAATGGGGCAACCCGCGTGAGTTCGAATCTCACAGCTGTCGTTTTCCTTTACCTCAGCAGACTCGCGGTAGCAAAAGCGGCTATTTCCTGGCCTGCTGACCAGGTAGATAGAAGATACCTCTGCTTGTTGCTGGATAATGGTCCCGACCAACACACGTGGCCAAGCGTGTGAAGACATTGCGCAGCTAATCTGGAAATGCTGGTGGATGCATGGACTGGGCTGGTAGTCCTTCCCTTTTCGACGAAAGTGGTTCTGGATGTGAGGCCCAAGGCTAGCAGCTATATGTCGGTGACGCGGGTCGTGTGGTAGGAACCACTTCGGTGGTCATCCGTAAAAATTGGAACGATACAGAGAAGATTAGCATGGCCCCTGCGCAAGGATGACACGCATAAATCGAGAAGTATCGCACTTTTTGCTTGGTGCGTGGTCGTGGGCTCGGCTGATGGTGAGCATTGTAACCGTGCGGCTGTTAAGGTGGGAAGACGGACAGAGAAACGAAGGACGCGCAAAAGCTTAAAGCATGAGGGAAGAGGGGATCGAACCCCCGACCGCTGGGACTGGAATCCAGCGCTCTACCACTGAGCTATTCCCCCGATACCAAAACCCAATGTCCAAACATGCAAACTCCATTCACACACCGATACGCATTCCGAGATCCACAATTTCTAACCACTCTTCTTTACTTCTACGACGAAACCACGTCACGAGCACCTCGCACACATCTCTCCGCTCATCGAAGCGTCGTGTGAAGTGGCGGAGCCCTTACCGATGCGTCGCAGCAGCTTTAAGGAAAGGAGTTGATATTGCAATGTGGCATGCGCTGAGTGGGCGGTGATGTAGTAGTTGACGTATGGTGTATGCATGGACGGTGAGTGCGATGTATGCATGTTCGTGCGTATGCTTTTATTGTGGTGTATGTGGTGCTCGTGGTGTGAGTGTGTCTCTTGGAGTTGAGGTCCGTAAGCCCCTATAGCTCAGTGGTAGAGCACTCGCTTCGTAAGCGAAAGGTCGGTGGTTCGATCCCGCCTGGGGGCTCTTCTTTTGCCTCTCCTGCCTCACTACTTCCTTACCGATGCCTTCAGCTTACTAGCTTGCTAGTTTGTTATTGTGCACTTTGCGTGACCAGCCTGTCCGTAGCCACACTCAATGCTCGCTCTGTTGTACGCTGACCGCCCTTCATTATTGTTCCACCACGTCTAATACCTAGACACCAACATTCAGATATTCCAGATGAATTCTTGGTGTTGCGGCTGCTCGACGCCGTAGGTAAAGTCGTGCCGAAGACTGCTGTCGCGTGTGAATCGTGTCTGTGACAATATATAAGAAGATATCATTACGAGCTGCAACAACTGTCGGATCCGCTAGCATGATGTCACTGAGTCTGACCGTGCAAGTTGCCCCCCCCCTGTTGAGAGTATTATGTACGAGATGATATCCGTGGCGGGTAGAACATAAGCAGCGTACGTAGGTGGTGGCCAACATGCCACCAGCCGAAGACATGCAGAGGTGAAAGACGCTGAATGCTTTGACGATTAAAGATTGTGCTGCCGGCGAGTGTGGATGTTCTCTCTTAGTGTTGTCAGTATTTGATAAAGGCGTGCGGTATGCGCCGTATCTATGGGTGGTAGCACAGGTCGTGACGGTATGTGCGGGGTGGTCGTGAGTTTGGTTTGGTTAGTTTGAATCTGATGAGGGTGGGAGTGGACATCTATGTTTTTGTTGCATAGCGATGACAGCTTGGCCGAGTGGTTAAGGCGTTAGCCTGCTAAGTTAATGGGGCAACCCGCGTGAGTTCGAATCTCACAGCTGTCGTTTTCCTTTACCTCAGCAGACTCGCGGTAGCAAAAGCGGCTATTTCCTGGCCTGCTGACCAGGTAGATAGATACCTCTGCTTGTTGCTGGATAATGGTCCCGACCAACACACGTGGCCAAGCGTGTGAAGACATTGCGCAGCTAATCTGGAAATGCTGGTGGATGCATGGACTGGGCTGGTAGTCCTTCCCTTTTCGACGAAAGCGGTTCTGGATGTGAGGCCCAAGGCTAGCAGCTATATGTCGGTGACGCGGGTCGTGTGGTAGGAACCACTTCGGTGGTCATCCGTAAAAATTGGAACGATACAGAGAAGATTAGCATGGCCCCTGCGCAAGGATGACACGCATAAATCGAGAAGTATCCCACTTTGTGCTTGGTGGCGTGGTCGTGAGCTCGGCTGATGGTGAGCATTGTAACCGTGCGGCTGTTAAGGTGGGAAGACGGACAGAGAAACATAGGAACGTCCCACAAACCTTGAAGAGAGTGGGGAAGGAAGAGATGAGAACCCCCCCCACCCCCGGGGGGGATGGAAAGTCAAGGAGTGCAAACCCTAGAGAGTATTTTCCCCCCCAGAATCAAGGTGCATATATTCAAACCGACCTGAAATTCCCTTCCGCCCCCCCATGGAGCGCCGTGGTGAGA
>NW_003303694.1:161198-164004 GCF_000142945.1 Phytophthora infestans T30-4 | reverse complement strand
ATCATCGTGCTCCTACACTTACGGCTCATGCTCGCATGCTTCTTTCGCCACCCGGCTTGACTACAATCCCCGCCTCGACCCATCGCGGTTGCTACTCGCTTTGACGTCGCATTTCTTCGTGTTTTGGATACCCACGGGATCTATTGTTCTCGCGGAAGGCTGCGATGACCCCTCTGGCTGTCTTGGATAATTGGTAGTGCAGTCAGCGAAGTCGGCAGTTAGGCTTGGTGAGCTCTGCCAGAGCAGCAGCTACCACTTAAATCGGCAGCGGATCGCCGGGACACGATATAACACACCACGGCAACACAACGTGACGCGGCTGTAGCGTGTGGCAGGTGCGCAACGCAGCAACAACTGGGGCGTTGTAGGGCCGGTAGAAGCGGTGCAAAACGAGGTCCTACCGGGATTTGAACCCGGATCGCTGGATTCAGAGTCCAGAGTGCTAACCATTACACATAGACCAGCACTAATTCACCAACCCGCAAACAAAATTTCAAACGCTTTCCTAAAGCCCCACACGACAGCTGGCGCCATCGCTACATTCTATGCCTGCAACGCCGCACAAAATCAAGCTCCTACCGGGATTTGAACCCAGATCGCTGGATTCAAAGTCCAGAGTGCTAACCATTACACCATAAGAGCACCTAGCCCAGACACAACACGCCCAATCCGTAACCCGCTCGAACCGCACGCAGTTCACGTATTCACGGACATGCCCCATGTGCTGCACATACCCCTTTCACATATCATCGTGCTCCTACACTTACGGCCATGCTCGCATGCTTCTTTCGCCACCCGGCTTGCTTCAATCCCCGCCTCGAACCATCCGGTTGCTACTCGCTTTGACGTCGCATTTTCTTCGTGTTTTTGGATACCCACGGGATCCATTGTTCTCGCGGAAGGCTGCGATGAGCCCTCTGGCTGTCTTTGGATAATTGGTAGTGCAGTCAGCGAAGTCGGCAGTTAGGCTTGGTGAGCTCTGCCAGAGCAGCAGCTACCACTTAAATCGGCAGCGGATCGCCGGGACACGATATAACACACCACGGCAACACAACGTGACGCGGCTGTAGCGTGTGGCAGGTGCGCAACGCAGCAACAACTGGGGCGTTGTAGGGCCGGTAGAAGCGAGGTCCTACCGGGATTTGAACCCGGATCGCTGGATTCAGAGTCCAGAGTGCTAACCATTACACCATAAGAGCACCTAGCCCAGACACACCACGTCCAATCCGCAACCCGCTCGAACCGCACGCAGTTCACGTATTCACGGACATGCCACATGTGCTGCACATACCCCTTTCACATATCATCGTGCTCCTACACTTACGGCTATGCTCGCATGCTTCTTTCGCCACCAGGCTGGCTGCTCGACGCCGTAGGTAAAGTCGTGCCGAAGACTGCTGTCGCGTGTGAATCGTGTCTGTGAAATATATAAGAAGATATCATTACGAGCTGCAACAACTGTCGGATCCGCTAGCATGATGTCACTGAGTCTGACCGTGCAAGTTGCCCCCCCCCCTGTTGAGAGTATTATGTACGAGATGATATCCGTGGCGGGTAGAACATAAGCAGCGTACGCAGGTGGTGGCCAACATGCCACCAGCCGAAGACATGCAGAGGTGAAAGACGCTGAATGTTTTGACGATTGAAGATTGTGCTGCCGGCGAGTGTGGATGTTCTCTCTTAGTGTTGTCAGTATTTGATAAAGGCGTACGGTATGCGCCGTATCTATGGGTGGTAGCACAGGTCGTGACGGTATGTGCGGGGTGGTCGTGAGTTTGGTTTGGTTGATTTGAATCTGATGAGGGTGGGAGTGGACATCTATGTTTTTGTTGCATAGCGATGACAGCTTGGCCGAGTGGTTAAGGCGTTAGCCTGCTAAGTTAATGGGGCAACCCGCGTGAGTTCGAATCTCACAGCTGTCGTTTTCCTTTACCTCAGCAGACTCGCGGTAGCAAAAGCGGCTATTTCCTGGCCTGCTGACCAGGTAGATAGATACCTCTGCTTGTTGCTGGATAATGGTCCCGACCAACACACGTGGCCAAGCGTGTGAAGACATTGCGCAGCTAATCTGGAAATGCTGGTGGATGCATGGACTGGGCTGGTAGTCCTTCTCTTTTCGACGAAAGTGGTTCTGGATGTGAGGCCCAAGGCTAGCAGCTATATGTCGGTGACGCGGGTCGTGTGGTAGGAACCACTTCGGTGGTCATCCGTAAAAATTGGAACGATACAGAGAAGATTAGCATGGCCCCTGCGCAAGGATGACACGCATAAATCGAGAAGTATCGCACTTTTTGCTTGGTGGCGTGGTCGTGGGCTCGGCTGATGGTGAGCATTGTAACCGTGCGGCTGTTAAGGTGGGAAGACGGACAGAGAAACGAAGGACGCGCAAAAGCTTAAAGCATGAGGGAAGAGGGGATCGAACCCCCGACCGCTGGGACTGGAATCCAGCGCTCTACCACTGAGCTATTCCCCCGATACCAAAACCCAATGTCCAAACATGCAAACTCCATTCACACACCGATACGCATTCCGAGATCCACAATTTCTACCCACTCTTCTTTACCTCTTACGACGAAACCACGTCACGAGCACCTCGCACACATCTCTCCGCTCATCGAAGCGTCGTGTGAAGTGGCGGAGCCCTTACCGATGCGTCGCAGCAGCTTTAAGGAAAGGAGTTGATGTTGCAATGTGGCATGCGCTGAGTGGGCGGTGATGTAGTAGTTGACGTATGGTGTATGCATGGACGGTGAGTGCGATGTATGCATGAATACGTGCGAGAAGCGGTATCTGCCATCAACGTTCC
>NW_003303694.1:158469-161098 GCF_000142945.1 Phytophthora infestans T30-4 | reverse complement strand
CGGGTCAGTGAGAGACTCGCCCGCGATCCGTGTGCCGTATTGCGGGCCCCGACCTGTTCTCCAGAGACACACTGCTTTGCTACTCGCGCGAAACCCCAGCGGCCGCTGCAAGAAACGTTTTCGCTTTTCCTTTTCCCAATAGGTACCGGTCGTCCGTGGCCCGCTACACTCGCGTTGCAAGCAGAAGAAAAGCTGCCAACGTGCCTCAAGGACACCAGGCATTCTAAGATTGTGAGCGGCCATACTCTCAACGATGGATTTGTGCCTCTGTATTACGAACCTAGCGCGAGCAAAACTCGCCCCGCGCTACATTGGGCCATTCCAAGTACTCCGAGTTATGGGTGATGCCTACACGCTAGACATCCTCCGTCGCGCGACTCCCCCGACGTCTACGTCGGGCGACTAAGAAGTATCTTCCCGCGACGATCCCGGAGGCGGAACAGGAGCATGCGTTGAGTGGACCTCGCGACGAACCTGTCGATCCAGCGTCCCATCTGTCCCAGTTCCCTGCTCGCGCGGAAGAGCTCCACTCCTCGGTCCGCCAAACACCTGCGCCTCCAAACTACGCAGTTGCTGCAAGAGTTCACGATTCGACTGCCGCAGACTACTCGCCGTCGCCTCGGCGTTCCGAGAGCTCTCAGCCGCCCGCTCGGCCTCCTCCTGTGCGTCCCGAGAAGTGTTCAGCGCCTGCTCAACGTCGTCCTGGTCAACCAGGTCGCGTCGAATTCCACCGCGACGGTCCTCCGCCCATCGTTGACTCGAATGGAGATACGTGCTGGATCGTGGACCGTATTGTTGACCACGAAGATCATCCCCGCGCGCGTAACTCGACCACGTCGCCGGCTCAACACGCGACTCCCGCCGCGCGGAAGTATAAGGTACGATGGCTCGGGTTTCAACCCGCCGATGATACGTGGGAGACTCGCGCCAACTTGCTTTGTGACGTTCCTGATGTCGTCCACGAGTACGACTCCGGCCTTGAGTCAAACGCGGCCGCGATCGACTACGCGCCCGACGATACGTCGAATGCGCCGGAGACGGTGTGGTGTAGCGGGATCAGCAACATCTGCGAGATTGCCAGATCCAACTTACCAACTGCATCCAGACACCGACTAACGGAGGGGGTCCCCCGATGATCCGTGTTCTGCTGAACTTTCCTCACCTTGTGTACCCGTCGGTAGGGCGGGATCTGCTCTCTCGGTAACTTCCGAAGAGTTCAAGTGGTGAAGCTTGAGTGTCTTGGCGAGACGTGGGGATGGGGTGGAGCAGCAGTGGAAAATCTTCACTCTGCGTCCGTGGATGGTTCCGTATCCTAAGCGAATAT
Source organism: Phytophthora infestans T30-4 (assembly GCF_000142945.1). Lineage (NCBI taxonomy): Eukaryota > Oomycota > Peronosporomycetes > Peronosporales > Peronosporaceae > Phytophthora > Phytophthora infestans. The sequence goes on along the minus strand of NW_003303694.1, from coordinate 159,774 downwards.
TCGAGCTTATGGATCCGGGGGCTAGATCGTGGATCTGGCCGTAGGGTTGCCTTGCGGGTGTGTTCCCTTGCCTTTGTGTTGTCCTTTAAGTCGTACTTGCCGCCTCCTGTGACGGGATCTTGAGAGTTGAGAACCTCTAGGGTGTAACCGACCAAGTAGTAAATTCGGTTAACCTGTCGGATCTGCACGAGTAAAGGAAAAGCTCACTAGGTTGTAGGATCTGGCCAATGTATTATCCAGTTATCACTACCAACATTAGATTCGCAATTCCCAACCTTCTCGGAGCTCGTACGGCCAATGTAGTTCCGGTTCTTGAGGGCAGGAAGGCACTTGCGTGATACTGTGCAAATTGAGGACTGTATTGATATTTAAGCCTATGCCTGCCTGGGTTTCTACCTTCTATGTCTTTCATCTGCTAAATCCTTTACCAGGCTCGGCTGCATGTCCCTTCTTCCCTTGACCCATCATCCCAGCTGTGTTATCTTCAGATCCACCGGATATATGACGTAATCATCATGGTCGTGTGCTCGGCTGATGGTGAGCATTGTAACCGTGCGGCTGTTAAGGTGGGAAGACGGACAGAGAAACGAAGGACGCGCAAAAGCTTAAAGCATGAGGGAAGAGGGGATCGAACCCCCGAACGCTGGGACTGGAATCCAGCGCTCTACCACTGAGCTATTCCCCCGATATCAAAACCCAATGTCCAAACATGCAAACTCCATCCACACACCGATACGCATTCCGAGATCCACAATTTCTACCCACTCACCCCGCCACGTCTCACCCTTCTTTACTTCTACGACGAAACCACGTCACGAGCACCTCGCACACATCTCTCCGCTCATCGAAGCGTCGTGTGAAGTGGCGGAGCCCTTACCGATGCGTCGCAGCAGCTTTAAGGAAAGGAGTTGATGTTGCAATGTGGCATGCGCTGAGTGGGCGGTGATGTAGTAGTTGACGTATGGTGTATGCATGGACGGTGAGTGCGATGTATGCATGTTCGTGCGTATGTTTTTATTGTGGTGTATGTGGTGCTCGTGCTGTGAATGTGTCTCTTGGAGTCGAGGTCCGTAAGCCCCTATAGCTCAGTGGTAGAGCACTCGCTTCGTAAGCGAAAGGTCGGACTTCGCGCTAGCTCGAGCTACAGGAATTCCTGGTCAAGCGTATACTGACGAGGTAGTGACGCGATGGTACCGTGCTCCAGAGCTCCTGATGGGTGTGGTAGAGTATTCTTCGGCAGTTGGCATGTGGTCTGTTGGCTGCATTTTTGCCGAAATGATCCGAGGTGAGGCTCTGTTTACTGGC
>NW_003303694.1:154909-158369 GCF_000142945.1 Phytophthora infestans T30-4 | reverse complement strand
CCAACACCTTTATTTTATATATTTTTAGCGGCGGAGAATCCACTCGTTCATCGTAGGCTTTTCAGACTACTATTTGTTGCCGTTAATAGTGAAGGCCTTGGGTGTAGAGTGGACGGAGCCCTTTTATCGATGGCGTCGCAGAGCAGCTTTAAGAGAAAGGACGTTGATGTGCGCAATGCGCCATGCCCCCGAAGTGGGGGTAGAATGTAGTAGTTTGACGTATCGTTGTCTGCATCGCACGGGTGATTCCCAATCTATTCAACGTTTCATGCGTATGTTTTTTACTGGTGGTGTAAGGTGGTGCCCGTGCTGAAGAATGTTTCTTCTTGGAAGTGGAGGTCTGTTACGCCCATATGCTCCAGTGGTTGACGCCCTCGGCTTCGTAAGAGATAGGTCGGTGTTTCGATCCCGCCTGAGGGCTCTTCTTTTTGCCTCTTCTGCCTCACTACTTCCCTGACCGATGCCTTCAGCTTACTAGCTTGCTAGTTTGCTAGTTTGCTATTGTGCACTTTGCGTGACCAGCCTGTCCGTAGCCACACTCAATGCTCGCTCTGTTGTACGCTGACCGCCCTTCATTATTGTTCCACCACATCTAATACCTAGACACCAACATTCAGATAGTCCAGATGAATTCTTGGTGTTGCGGCTGCTCGACGCCGTAGGTAAAGTCGTGCCGAAGACCGCTGTCGCGTGTGAATCGTGTCTGTGAAAATATATAAGAAGATATCATTACGAGCTGCAACAGCTGTCGGATCCGCTAGCATGATGTCACTGAGTCTGACCGTGCAAGTTGCCCCCCCCCCCTGTTGAGAGTATTATGTACGAGATGATATCCGTGGCGGGTAGAACATAAGCAGCGTACGCAGGTGGTGGCCAACATGCCACCAGCCGAAGACATGCAGAGGTGAAAGACGCTGAATGTTTTGACGATTGAAGATTGTGCTGCCGGCGAGTGTGGATGTTCTCTCTTAGTGTTGTCAGTATTTGATAAAGGCGTACGGTATGCGCCGTATCTATAGGTGGTAGCACAGGTCGTGACGGTATGTGCGGGGTGGTCGTGAGTTTGGTTTGGTTGATTTGAATCTGATGAGGGTGGGAGTGGACATCTATGTTTTTGTTGCATAGCGATGACAGCTTGGCCGAGTGGTTAAGGCGTTAGCCTGCTAAGTTAATGGGGCAACCCGCGTGAGTTCGAATCTCACAGCTGTCGTTTTCCTTTACCTCAGCAGACTCGCGGTAGCAAAAGCGGCTATTTCCTGGCCTGCTGACCAGGTAGATCGATACCTCTGCTTGTTGCTGGATAATGGTCCCGACCAACACACGTGGCCAAGCGTGTGAAGACATTGCGCAGCTAATCTGAAAATGCTGGTGGATGCACGGACTGGGCTGGTAGTCCTTCCCTTTTCGACGAAAGTGGTTCTGGATGTGAGGCCCAAGGCTAGCAGCTATATGTCGGTGACGCGGGTCGTGTGGTAGGAACCACTTCGGTGGTCATCCGTAAAAATTGGAACGATACAGAGAAGATTAGCATGGCCCCTGCGCAAGGATGACACGCATAAATCGAGAAGTATCGCACTTTGTGCTTGGTGGCGTGGTCGTGGGCTCGGCTGATGGTGAGCATTGTAACCGTGCGGCTGTTAAGGTGGGAAGACGGACAGAGAAACGAAGGACGCGCAAAAGCTTAAAGCATGAGGGAAGAGGGGATCGAACCCCCGACCGCTGGGACTGGAATCCAGCGCTCTACCACTGAGCTATTCCCCCGATACCAAAACCCAATGTCCAAACATGCAAACTCCATCCACACACCGATACGCATTCCGAGATCCACAATTTCTACCCACTCACCCCGCCACGTCTCACCCTTCTTTACTTCTACGACGAAACCACGTCACGAGCACCTCGCACACATCTCTCCGCTCATCGAAGCGTCGTGTGAAGTGGCGGAGCCCTTACCGATGCGTCGCAGCAGCTTTAAGGAAAGGAGTTGATGTGGCAATGTGGCATGCGCTGAGTGGGCGGTGATGTAGTAGTTGACGTATGGTGTATGCATGGACGGTGAGTGCGATGTATGCATGTTCGTGCGTATGTTTTTATTGTGGTGTATGTGGTGCTCGTGCTGTGAATATGTCTCTTTGAGTCGAGGTCCGTAAGCCCCTAAAGCTCAGTGGTAGAGCACTCGCTTCGTAAGCGAAAGGTCGGTGGTTCGATCCCGCCTGGGGGCTCTTCTTTTGCCTCTCCTGCCTCACTACTTCATTACCGATGCCTTCCGCTTACTAGCTTGCTGGTTTGCTAGTTTGCTATTGTGCACTTTGCGTTACCAGCCTGTCCGTAGCCACACTCAATGCTCGCTCTGTTGTACGCTGACCGCCCTTCATTATTGCTCTACCACGTCTAATACCTAGACACCAACATTCAGATCTTCCAGATGAATGATTGGTGTTGCGGCTGCTCGACGCCGTAGGTAAAGTCGTGCCGAAGACTGCTGTCGCGTGTGAATCGTCTGTGACAATATGTAAGAAGATATCATTACGAGCTGCAACAACTGTCGGATCCGCTAGCAAGATGTCACTGAGTCTGACCGTGCAAGTTGCCCCCCCCTGTTGAGAGTATTATGTACGAGATGATATCCGTGGCGGGTTAGAACATAAGCAGCGTACGTAGGTGGTGGCCAACATGCCACCAGCCGAAGACATGCAGAGGTGAAAGACGCTGAATGCTTTGACGATTGAAGATTGTGCTGCCGGCGAGTGTGGATGTTCTCTCTTAGTGTTGTCAGTATTTGATAAAGGCGTGCGGTATGCGCCGTATCTATGGGTGGTAGCACAGGTCGTGACGGTATGTGCGGGGTGGTCGTGAGTTTGGTTTGGTTGATTTGAATCTGATGAGGGTGGGAGTGGATATCTATGTTTTTTGTTGCATAACGATGACAGCTTGGCCGAGTGGTTAAGGCGTTAGCCTGCTAAGCTAATGGGGCAACCCGCGTGAGTTCGAATCTCACAGCTGTCGTTTTCCTTTACCTCAGCAGACTCGCGGTAGCAAAAGCGGCTATTTCCTGACCTGCTGACCAGGTAGATAGATACCTCTGCTTGTTGCTGGATAGTGTTTCCGACCAACACACGTGGCCAAGCGTGTGAAGACATTGCGCAGCTAATCTGGAAATGCTGGTGGATGCACGGACTGGGCTGGTAGTCCTTCCCTTTTCGACGAAAGTGGTTCTGGATGTGAGGCCCACGGCTAGCAGCTATATGTCGGTGACGCGAGGCGTGTGGTAGGAACCACTTCGGTGGTCATCCGTAAAAATTGGAACGATACAGAGAAGATTAGCATGGCCCCTGCGCAAGGATGACACGCATAAACGAGAAGTATCGCACTTTTTGCTTGGTGGCGTGGTCGTGTGCTCGGCTGATGGTGAGCATTGTAACCGTGCGGTTGTTAAAATGGGAAGACGGACTGAGCAACA
>NW_003303694.1:150418-153742 GCF_000142945.1 Phytophthora infestans T30-4 | reverse complement strand
CCTTTTCGACGAAAGTGTTCTGGATGTGAGGCCCAAGGCTAGCAGCTATATGTCGTGACGCGGGTCGTGTGGTAGGAATCACTTCGGTGGTCATCCGTAAAAATTGGAACGATACAGAGAAGATTAGCATGGCCCCTGCGCAAGGATGACACGCATAAATCGAGAAGTATCGCACTTTTTGCTTGGTGGCGTGGTCGTGTGCTCGGCTGATGGTGAGCATTGTAACCGTGCGGCTGTTAAGGTGGGAAGACGGACGGAGAAACGAAGGACGCGCAAAAGCTTAAAGCATGAGGGAAGAGGGGATCGAACCCCCGACCGCTGGGGGCTGCTCGACGCCGTAGGTAAAGTCGTGCCGAAGACTGCTGTCGCGTGTGAATCGTGTCTGTGACAATATATAAGAAGATATCATTACGAGCTGCAACAACTGTCGGATCCGCTAGCATGATGTCACTGAGTCTGACCGTGCAAGTTGCCCCCCCTTGTTTAGAGTATTATGTACGAGATGATATCCCTGGCGGGTAGAACATAAGCAGCGTACGTAGGTGGTGGTCAACATGCCACCAGCCGAAGACATGCAGAGGTGAAAGACGCTGAATGCTATGACGATTGAAGATTGTGCTGCCGGCGAGTGTGGATGTTCTCTCTTAGTGTTGTCAGTATTTGATAAAGGCGTGCGGTATGCGCCGTATCTATGGGTGGTAGCACAGGTCGTGACGGTATGTGCGGGGTGGTCGTGAGTTTGGTTTGGTTGATTTGAATCTGATGAGGGTGGGAGTGGACATCTATGTTTTTTGCATAACGGTGATAGCTTGGCCGCGTGGTTAAGGCGTTAGCCTGCTAAGTTAATGGGGCAACCCGCGTGAGTTCAAATCTCACAGCTGTCGTTTTCCTTTACCTCAGCAGACTCGCGGTAGCAAAAGCGGCTATTTCCTGGCCTGCTGACCAGGTAGATAGATACCTCTGCTTGTTGCTGGATAATGGTCCCGACCAACACACGTGGCCAAGCGTGTGAAGACATTGCGCAGCTAATCTGAAAATGCTGGTGGATGCACGGACTGGGCTGGTAGTCCTTCCCTTTTCGACGAAAGTGGTTCTGGATGTGAGGCCCAAGGCTAGCAGCTATATGTCGGTGACGCGAGGCGTGTGGTAGGAACCACTTCGGTGGTCATCCGTAAAAATTGGAACGATACAGAGAAGATTAGCATGGCCCCTGCGCAACGCATAAATCGAGAAGTATCGCACTTTTTGCTTGGTGGCGTGGTCGTGTGCTCGGCTGATAGTGAGCATTGTAACTGTGCGGCTGTTAAGGTGGGAAAACGGACAGAGAAACGAAGGACGCGCAAAAGCTTAAAGTATGAGGGAAGAGGGGATCGAACCCCCGACCGCTGGGACTGGAATCCAGCGCTCTACCACTGAGCTATTCCCCCGATACCAAAACCCAATGTCCACACATGCAGACTCCATCCACACACTGATACGCATTACAAGATCCACAATTTCTACCCACTCTTCTTTACTTCTACGACGAAACCACGTCACGAGCACCTCGCACACATCTCTCCGCTCATCGAAGCGTCGTTTGAAGTGGCGGAGCCCTTACCGATGCGTCGCAGCAGCTTTAAGGAAAGGAGTTGATGTGGCAATGTGGCATGCGCTGAGTTGGCGGTGATGTAGTAGTTGACGTATGGTGTATGCATGGACGGTGAGTGCGATGTATGCATGTTCGTGCGTATGCTTTTATTGTGGTGTATGCGGTGCTCGTGCTGTGAATGTGTCTCTTTGTAAGCCCCTATAGCTCAGTGGTAGAGCACTCGCTTCGTAAGCGAAAGGTCGGTGGTTCGATCCCGCCTGGGGGCTCTTCTTTTGCCTCTCCTGCCTCACTACTTCCTTACCGATGCCTTCAGCTTACTAGCTTGCTAGTTTGCTAGTTTGCTATTGTGCACTTTGCGTGACCAGCCTGTCCGTAGCCACACTCAATACTCGCTCTGTTGTACGCTGACCGCTCTTCATTATTGTTCCACCACATCTAGTACCTAGACACCAACATTCAGATCTTCCAGATGAATTCTTGGTGTTGCGGCTGCTCGACGCGTCGGGTAAGAGTCGTACCGAAGACTGCTGTCGCGTGTGAATCGTGTCTGTGACAATATATAAGAAGATATCATTACGAGCTGCAACAACTGTCTGATCCGCTAGCATGATGTCACTGAGTCTGACCGTGCAAGTCGCCCCCCCTGTTGAGAGTATTATGTACGAGATGATATCCGTGGCGGGTTAGAACATAAGCAGCGTACGTAGGTGGTGGCCAACATGCCACCAGCCGAAGACATGCAGAGGTGAAAGACGCTGAATGCTTTGACGATTGAAGATTGTGCTGCCGGCGAGTGTGGATGTTCTCTCTTAGTGTTGTCAGTATTTGATAAAGGCGTGCGGTATGCGCCGTATCTATGGGTGGTAGCACAGGTCGTGACGGTATGTGCGGGGTGGTCGTGAGTTTGGTTTGGTTGATTTGAATCTGATGAGGGTGGGAGTGGACATCTATGTTTTTTTTGCATAACGGTGATAGCTTGGCCGAGTGGTTAAGGCGTTAGCCTGCTAAGTTAATGGGGCAACCCGCGTGAGTTCGAATCTCACAGCTGTCGTTTTCCTTTACCTCAGCAGACTCGCGGTAGCAAAAGCGGCTATTTCCTGGCCTGCTGACCAGGAAGATAGATACCTCTGCTTGTTGCTGGATAGTGTTCCCGACCAACACGCGTGTGAAGACATTGCGCAGCTAATCTGAAAATGCTGGTGGATGCACGAACTGGGCTAGTAGTCCTTCCCTTCTCGACAAAAGTGGTTCTGGATGTGAGGTCTAAGGCTAGCAGCTATATGTCGGTGACGCGGGTCGTGTGGTAGGAACCACTTCGGTGGTCATCCGTAAAAATTGGAACGATACAGAGAAGATTAGCATGGCCCCTGCGCAAGGATGACACGCATAAATCGAGAAGTATCGCACTTTTTGCTTGGTGGCGTGGTCGTGGGGCTCCGCTGATGGGGGAGGATGTGAAAGCGTGGGGGCTGGTTAATGTGTGGATTACTTGCTGTAGAAAACAAAGTACGCCCCAAAAAGCGTAAATGCATTGAGACAATAAGGGGATCGGATCCCGGAACGCTTGGGGGCTTGCTCCCCCCCCCCCCCGGAAAGCCGTGCGCGGAAAAAGGGTGGCCCCGGTGTATAATCTTGTCGTTTCCCTTACTTTACTGATATCCCCTTACAAGCCTGCTAGCGGTTGGCGGGAAGCGCGGAGCAGTGGTGGTCCGTGGTATGTGACCCCGCCCAAT
>NW_003303694.1:145631-148773 GCF_000142945.1 Phytophthora infestans T30-4 | reverse complement strand
CATAGAGGCTCCGACATAAGGACCTTTAATCCTGGTTGTGTCTATGCTATACTCATCAGTACAGTCTCAGCCGCTACCCCAACCTTCACCTCAAAATTCGTACACTGTTTTGCCTCAATAAGGAGGTCCTGATATGAATACAATTTAAAAGTACTTGTCGTGACAGAGGTTGGACCACAACTAAAATTAAATGACTTAGATTAAAATGAACCGAAGGTAACCACTCTTAATCTACTTATATAATGTATCCAGCAGTGCTCGAACGCTGTTGCTGGAAGTTGCTGCCATGCAGTAGCACACCATTTGATACCTTGCAGCATGCCTACTTTGTATGGGATTTCAGCACCTTCATCGATTGTTACCAGTGCCTGGTTCATTTTGGTGCGAAGAATATCACGTTTGAGGCAGTAGATAATCTCTTGATCGAGCGGTTGTAGCTTGGAAGTCGTACTTAAGGGAAGTTTTTCTATACGAACATTGCTTAGCGCAACGCCGTCATCACCATGTGACGAGTCATTGTCAACTAGAAGCAATATGTGTCTGCCTTCGTTTTGCATCGTTTTGACTAGATCCTGTAGCCACAACTGGTACGTGTCCGTCGCCATCCATGCCTTGGCTGTAGATCTGTACTTGATGTCGCCGAGCTTGTCCTTGATCCAGCGCGGGTTCTTGGACTTGCCGATGAATAGTAACGCTAGTTTGTGAAATCCGGTGAGGCTAGTGCACAGGGCTAAATTAATGCGCGACTTGTTCTGCTTTAATGCAGGCGCATCGCCAATGCACATAGACCCACGAGGTACGCTGTCATAAAATAATCCGGTCTCGTCCATATTGTAGAATTTAGAGTAGGGATATGTACTAATGACGTGGCGTAGTCGCTCGATTTCAGGGGCTGCAACGTCTAGATCGACAGCACCGGACTCACCAAAAGCCCTACGCCAGCGAATTCCGTGAAGATGTCGAAGCCATGACCATGTACATTTTGGCTGCGACGACTCCGGGATGCTCAGGCGTCTTGCTAGCGTGCGCGCCTGCATCGTAATCATCTCACCCGAGAGCGATACCTGTACGTCATCGCACATTAGAACGAACTCGACGACGCTTTGGTCGAGATGTGTAGCTGGAATCTAGGACATACCTTTTTATGGGCCAAGCAATCCGCGGATAACCCTCGCAGGGTCGTCGCGGCCTTCAACACGCTGTCAATGACTTGTTGCGACGGTGCCCTCGATAGCGACAGATCTGTGCATGCGAGTTCAGTAAGAGCAACGATGGTAGCCTCAGGTTATTTCCTGTGGAGCTCACATGTCGCTAGTTTCTGCTGCTTCGAAAGGTGGAGACGTTTACGGAAAGGCTTGTGAGTTTTGGGGTGTAGCAGGAATTCTAGTGGTGTCAACAGGTACGTATTTAGCTGGAGAAAATTAGGAGCTAAGATTTCTCTAACGATCTCCGTGGCGATTTTCTCGCGTAGTGAGGACACGATGCGGATACTGTATTCTTATGTCCTCAATGCTAGCGTTTTGATTAGTGAATTCGCTAGCTTGGTATCCGATTGGCTAGATTAAAAGCATGCTGCTACTAAATCAATGCTTTTGCAGCAAAATGAATACAAGGATGTGAAGATACGTTTCTCACAGGTTATTAGGAATTATAGATTCCTTTTTGAGGCAAAATAAGGTATCTATATCATCAATACATGTTTAGTAAAGGGACAGGGTCAAAACTACCCTCATATTTAACCGAGTAGTGAGGGGTTTTAAGCTGCACTGCCGCCTGTACAAAGGTCCTGCGTGGCTTTATCGGTCGTGGTTGCCGCCGGGGAACTTTTGGGGATCGATCCTCCTCCACAACGATCGACCCCTCCTCCAGAACGATTAGTTTCAAAGACTTGCAGTACTAACCGCGACTACCCCGAAAGCGCTGTTGTGGAGTTGATGTGGCAATGTGGCATGCGCTGAGTGGGCGGTGATGTAGTAGTTGACGTATGGTGTATGCATGGACGGTGAGTGCGATGTATGCATGTTCGTGCGTATGTTTTTATTGTGGTGTATGTGGTGCTCGTGCTGTGAATGTGTCTCTTTGAGTCGAGGTCCGTAAGCCCCTATAGCTCAGTGGTAGAGCACTCGCTTCGTAAGCGAAAGGTCGGTGGTTCGATCCCGCCTGGGGGATCTTCTTTTGCCTCTCCTGCCTCACTACTTCCTTACCGATGCCTTCAGCTTACTAGCTTGCTAGTTTGCTAGTTTGCTATTGTGCACTTTGCGTGACCAGCCTGTCCGTAGCCACACTCAATGCTCGCTCTGTTGTACACTGACCGCCCTTCATTATTGTTCCACCATCTAATACCCAGACACCAACATTCAGATCTTCCAGATGAATTCTTGGTGTTGCGGCTGCTCGACGCCGTAGGTAAAGTCGTGCCGAAGACTGCTGTCGCGTGTGAATCGTGTCTGTGACAATGTATAAGGAGATATCATCACGAGCAGCAACAATTGTCGGATCCGCTAGCATAATGTCACTGAGTCTGACCGTGCAAGTTGCCCCCCCCCCCTGTTGAGAGTATTATGTACGAGATGATATCCGTGGCGGGTTAAAACATAAGCAGCGTACGTAGGTGGTGGCCAACATGCCACCAGCCGAAGACATGCAGAGGTGAAAGACGCTGAATGCTTTGACGATTGAAGATTGTGCTGCCGGCGAGTGTGGATGTTCTCTCTTAGTGTTGTCAGTATTTGATAAAGGCGTGCGGTATGCGCCGTATCTATTGGTCGTAGCACAAGTCGTGACGGTATGTGCGGGGTGGTCGTGAGTATGGTTTGGTTGATGTGATTTGAAATCTGATGAGAGTGGGAGAGGATATTCTCTTTTTTATTGTTGCAGAAACCAATGAAACCCGGACCGAGAGGTTAAAGCCATAACACTGCTAAATTTAATAGAGCAAACACACGGGAGTTGGAAAACGCACAAACTGGTAGTTTTGCTCTTTACCCTCAAGATAATCTGGGGAGCAAAAACAGGACAATTTCCAGGAGGCTGCTTAACAACGGAAAAAAAGACACCTTACATGATTGCAAGAAAAGAGTATCGCGACACCCATTATGTATACGGAGAATAATTAATACATAGACTGGCAAACATAAACACA
>NW_003303694.1:141197-145531 GCF_000142945.1 Phytophthora infestans T30-4 | reverse complement strand
TTTGTTTTGGTTGAATTGAATCAGAAGGAGGGTGGGGAGTGAACCATTCTGGTTTTTGTGCATAGCGGATGACGGTCTGGACCGATGTGGTTAAGGGCGTTAGCCTGCTTAGGTTAATGGGCCCAACCCGCGTGAGTTCGAATCTCACAGCTGTCGTTTTTCTTTTACCTCAGCAGACTCGCGGTAGCAAAAAGCGCCTATTTCCCTGGCCTGGCTGACCAGGTAGATAGATACATCTGCTTGTTGCTGGATAATGGTCCGACCAACACACGTGACCAAGCGTGTGAAGACATTGCGCAGCTATTCTGGAAATGCTGGTGGATGCATGGACTGGGCTGGTAGTCCTTCCCTTTTCGACGAAAGTGGTTCTGAATGTGAGGCCCAAGGCTAGCAGCTATATGTCGGTGACGCGGGTCGTGTGGTAGGAACCACTTCGGTGGTCATCCGTAAAATTGGAACGATACAGAGAAGATTAGCATGGCCCCTGCGCAAGGATGACACGCATAAATCGAGAAGTATCGCACTTTTTGCTTGGTGGCGTGGTCGTGGGGTCGGCTGATGGTGAGCATTGTAACCGTGCGGCTGTTAAGGTGGGAAGACGGACAGAGAAACGAAGGACGCGCAAAAGCTTAAAGCATGAGGGAAGAGGGGATCGAACCCCCGACCGCTGGGACTGGAATCCAGCGCTCTACCACTGAGCTATTCCCCCGATACCAAAACTCAACTTCCAAACATGCAAACTCCATCCACACACCGATACGCATTCCGAGATCCACAATTTCTACCCACTCACCCCGCCACGTCTCACCCTTCTTTACATTCTACGACGAAACCACGTCACGAGCACCTCGCACACATCTCTCCGCTCATCGAAGCGTCGTGTGAAGTGGCGGAGCCCTTACCGATGCGTCGCAGCAGCTTTAAGGAAAGGAGTTGATGTTGCAATGTGGCATGCGCTGCCTGAAGAGCCGGGGATTTAATTATTGAACGTAGGTGGTATGCCATGTAACGCGGAGTGCCATGTTATGCCCTGTTTCCGGCGCAAGTTTTTTAATGTTGGGGGTAAGGTGGTGCCTCGCCGCTGTGAAAGTGTTCTCTCGTGAGTCGCAGGTCCGGAAGCCCCTATAGCTCAGTGGTAGAGCACTCGCTTCGTAAGCGAAAGGTCGGTGGCTCGATCCCGCCTGGGGGCTCTTCTTTTGCCTCTCCTGCCTCACTACTTCCTTTACCGATGCCTTCAGCTTACTAGCTTGCTAGTTTGCTAGTTTGCTATTTGGGCACTTTGCGTGACCAGCCTGTCCGTAGCCACACTCAATGCTCGCTCTGTTGTACGCTGACCGCCCTTCATTATTGTTCCACCACATCTAATACCTAGACACCAACATTCAGATATTCCAGATGTATTCTTGGTGTTGCGGCTGCTCGACACCGTAGGTAAAGTCGTGCCGAAAACTGCTGTCGCGTGTGAATCGTGTCTGTGACAATATATAAGAAGATATCATTACGAGCTGCAACAACTGTCGGATCCGCTAGCATGATATCACTGAGTCTGACCGTGCAAGCTGCCCCCCCCCCCCCTGTTGAGAGTATTATGTACGAGATGATATCCGTGGCGGGTAGAACATAAGCAGCGTACGTAGGTGGTGGCCAACATGCCACCAGCCGAAGACATGCAGAGGTGAAAGACGCTGAATGCTTTGACGATTGAAGATTGTGCTGCCGGCGAGTGTGGATGTTCTCTCTTAGTGTTGTCAGTATTTGATAAAGGCGTGCGGTATGCGCCGTATCTATGGGTGGTAGCACAGGTCGTGACGGTATGTGCGGGGTGGTCGTGAGTTTGGTTTGGTTGATTTGAATCTGATGAGGGTGGGAGTGGACATCTATGTTTTTTTTGCATAACGATGACAGCTTGGCCGAGTGGTTAAGGCGTTAGCCTGCTAAGTTAATGGGGCAACCCGCGTGAGTTCGAATCTCACAGCTGTCGTTTTCCTTTACCTCAGCAGACTCGCGGTAGCAAAAGCGGCTATTTCCTGGCCTGCTGACCAGGAAGATAGATACCTCTGCTTGTTGCTGGATAGTGTTCCCGACCAACACACGTGGCCAAGCGTGTGAAGACATTGCGCAGCTAATCTGAAAATGCTGGTGGATGCACGAACTGGGCTAGTAGTCCTTCCCTTTTCGACGAAAGTGGTTCTGGATGTGAGGCCCAAGGCTAGCAGCTATATGTCGGTGACGCGGGTCGTGTGGTAGGAACCACATCGGTGGTCATCCGTAAAAATTGGAACGATACAGAGAAGATTAGCACGGCCCCTGCGCAAGGATGACACGCATAAATCGAGAAGTATCGCACTTTTTGCTTGGTGGCGTGGTCGTGTGCTCGGCTGATGGTGAGCATTGTAACCGTGCGGCTGTTAAGGTGGGAAGACGGACAGAGAAACGAAGGACGCGCAAAGCTTAAAAGCATGAGGGAAGAGGGGATCGAACCACTGGAATCCAGCGCTCTACCACTGAGCTATTCCCCCGATACCAAAACCCAATGTCCACACATGCACACTCCATCCACACACCGATACGCATTACGAGATCCACAATTTCTACCCACTCACCCCGCCACATCTCACCCTTCTTTACTTCTACGACGAAACCACGTCACGAGCACCTCGCACACATCTCTCTGCTCATCGAAGCGTCGTTTGAAGTGGCGGAGCCCTTACCGATGCGTCGCAGCAGCTTTAAGGAAAGGAGTTGATGTGGCAATGCGGCATGCGCTGAGTTGGCGGTGATGTAGTAGTTGACGTATGGTGTATGCATGGACGGTGAGTGTGATGTATCCATGTTCGTTCGTATGTTTTTATTGTGGTGTATGCGGTGCTCGTGCTGTGAATGTGTCTCTTTGAGTCGAGGTCCGTAAGCCCCTATAGCTCAGTGGTAGAGCACTCGCTTCGTAAGCGAAAGGTCGGTGGTTCGATCCCGCCTGGGGGCTCTTCTTTTGCCTCTCCTGCCTCACTACTTCCTTACCGATGCCTTCAGCTTACTAGCTTGCTAGTTTGCTAGTTTGCTATTGTGCACTTTGCGTGACCAGCCTGTCCGTAGCCACACTCAATACTCGCTCTGTTGTACGCTGACCGCTCTTCATTATTGTTCCACCACATCTAGTACCTAGACACCAACATTCAGATCTTCCAGATGAATTCTTGGTGTTGCGGCTGCTCGACGCCGTAGGTAAAGTCGTGCCGAAGACTGCTGTCGCGTGTGAATCGTGTCTGTGACAATATATTAGAAGATATCATCACGAGCAGCAACAACTGTCGGATCCGCTAGCATGATGTCACTGAGTCTGACCGTGCAAGTTGCCCCCCCCCCTGTTGAGAGTATTATGTACGAGATGATATCCGTGGCGGGTAGAACATAAGCAGCGTACGTAGGTGGTGGCCAACATGCCACCAGCCGAAGACATGCAGAGGTGAAAGACGCTGAATGCTTTGACGATTGAAGATTGTGCTGCCGGCGAGTGTGGATGTTCTCTCTTAGTGTTGTCAGTATTTGATAAAGGCGTGCGGTATGCGCCGTATCTATGGGTGGTAGCACAGGTCGTGACGGTATGTGCGGGGTGGTCGTGAGTTTGGTTTGGTTGATTTGAATCTGATGAGGGTGGGAGTGGATATCTATGTTTTTTGTTGCATAACGATGACAGCTTGGCCGAGTGGTTAAGGCGTTAGCCTGCTAAGTTAATGGGGCAACCCGCGTGAGTTCGAATCTCACAGCTGTCGTTTTCCTTTACCTCAGCAGACTCGCAGTAGCAAAAACTAATCTGAAAATGCTGGTGGATGCACGGACTGGGCTGGTAGTCCTTCCCTTTTCGACGAAAGTGGTTCTGGATGTGAGGGTCGGTGACGCGAGGCGTGTGGTAGGAACCACTTCGGTGGTCATCCGTAAAAATTGGAACGATACAGAGAAGATTAGCATGGCCCCTGCGCAAGGATGACACACATAAATCGAGAAGTATCGCACTTTTTGCTTGGTGGCGTGGTCGTGTGCTCGGCTGATAGTGAGCATTGTAACTGTGCGGCTGTTAAGGTGGAAAAACGGACAGAGAAACGAAGGACGCGCAAAAGCTTAAAGCATGAGGGAAGAGGGGATCGAACCCCCGACCGCTGGGACTGGAATCCAAGCGCTTGTACCATTGAGCTATTCCCCCGACCACATAGCCCAATGTGCAGACATCGCAAGACCCATTCGACACCGCCGATACGGGATTTACCAGATTCAGATTATCTACCCAGTGAACCCGCGATCTTTCTCATCCTTTCTTTGACTTCTACGACGAATCCAATGTC
>NW_003303694.1:127837-131775 GCF_000142945.1 Phytophthora infestans T30-4 | reverse complement strand
TGGAATTTACGCTGTGAACGTTGACGATACAGATAGCGTGGTGTTGCCCTTGTCCAAGTGAGCGAGTGTACGTGTAACGCCTATGCTGATAGAGATGGTGAGCTTGCGGCTCTCCACAGTAGATACCATGTGCTAAATATTATTTGAAACGCGCTACGCTCGTAAGCACTACTGTATACAAACACAAAGATAAGCGGGATAAAGGGGGCTTTAGGGGTATTTGTTTTTCTCCGTCAAATTACTTGCTCTTGTACTGCTTCGTTTGCTCGATGCGCTTGGTGTTTCGGGCAGTCGGCTTGCGAGGGTGGATGCTCTACTTCTTATTTTTGGGGGTACCAATCAGGGCCCATGATTTCTATAACAGTAGCTAGACAATTCTGACGGTGCACCTCTGCTGGGTCCGGTGGGGGAGATTTTTTTTAGAGCGCAGTCGCTTTTGGTTCGTTCTCGCAGGCAATTTAGCGTCACGCGATGTCGCCCGCTGGAACACGTAGCCACACTGAAGCTTCCTGCAGCAGGCGCAGTGCGCCTGTGTGTTCATCGTAGACCGCTGCGGATTTAGCAGTAGCAGGTCAATATTGGCCTTACACGTGGGCCTCGCCATGCTGCAAACTGTGAGCAAACTATTATAATTACTAACGTGCGTAAAAGTATTAGGTATTCTAACGGATATTTAATGCTTTGTGTATTTTATTAAACAAAATAGTAAATCGTATTATATCATAAGCTTTTTATTGCTTTAGCCAATAAAACACGTAGAAATATTTTCCAGTACACGGCCATTTAATGCTGCATGAACACTCCAGCATTAAACAAAAATACTTTTATTATAATTTTGGCAATCGCTCAAATAATACTATTTTCATTTTTTTAAACCAAACATACTTTTAACCAATAACAATGATTTTAAACGCTACCACGTAGGTACCATTCACGCATGCAGTGCGATGTCCGGATGCAACTAACGCAAATGTCGTGAAGTCTACTTTAATAAAAATTTAATAAATAAGGATAAAAATACTCTACCTTTAAAAGTGCATGGAAAATAACATCGCAGAGCTCATAGAAAATAAAGTGGTTATTGTGTCCGATTTACAGTAGACACGACAGGTTTTGCGTAGCTAAATGTAAATACGTAATTGTCAGCACCGCTCCCCTTGGTGCTTACATCCAATCGGCGCGCTTCGTTCTCGGCAGAAATGTTTACCTTACGTCCAATCGCGAGGGCGGGAGACAGTCTAATCGGGCGACAGATCTAGTCAGTGTCGCAGGTCGGCAGGTATTGCCCAATCAGGGCGCGAGCTAATTGTGTGACGCTTTTGGACATATTTGTAATTTTGGCATAGCTAGGTCGAGTCAGAAAGATAGGCGCGGTCGGTAAGATGGGACTTAAATGTATTAGACAGGCCAAGTGTAGCCATGCGAAAAGGCAGGAAAAAGCAGCAAGACAGGAAACCGACGGACTTATTGACAAACGGACAGACACGCTGCAAGGTTAGAAGCGGAGCGATCATTTTCATGCGCTTCCTCTGGAGTATATCACAGGCGATCTGGTTCCTGTAACAAATAGAATAGACGTATGAGTAAATGGCGCAGCAACGGCATGGAGGTTAAAGTGGCTTGCGAATGTGGTCATTCCCGCCATCCCATTTTTTGTTAACGTGGCAAGGCTACAATTCTTAGAAAGGAGGCAGAAGAAATTATCATACAGTGGCTCAACGCCCTGCGCAGGGACGACGCCCCGGATCGTGATCAATGCTAAAACTTAAAGGTTTTGAGATGGCAGAGTCATGTGGACTTGTGGGAAATCCGTTCTCTGCTTCGTCTGTCACTTCCACCTAAAGCACGACAAGGCTGTAGAAGCCTCCAAACCGCTTAGAGTGGAGGTGCTGCAGCTTATCGTAGAAGGCAGCTGTGTTCAGGGTTTTAATGCATATCAAACTGGTAAGGCAGCTAACAAAAGTAAAGCTTGTAATTCTATTTAAACTGCTCCAAAACAAGCAAAGGGTATCAAGACAGTGTGGACTAGCTGCGGAAATAAAGGCGAAGAAAACTACAGCCATACTTCTTGATGATTGGAGCGGCAACAAGCACGGCGCTTTTTTCGTTTTTGTTTGCGCCTTCACAAAAAATGAAAATGACAAGCTGCGCATCAGGTTTGGTACAACTGTTTGACACGAAATGAAAGTGCTTGTGAACAAGCAAACCTGTCGAATTTACGGTAACAATATAGTATGGTGGAGCGACAAACGTTTGATCAAGTTTTCAAAATATCACTTCGCGAGCCAATTAAATCGCTGAGAATATGCTCTTACTCTGAAATGACTTCAGTGCGCACTGGACCCAGTCTGCTCTAGATTTTGCCACTCTTTCGCCTTCAAAGTATGCGTGTGTATGTCAACCTGTTGACAAATGAAAAAAAACATTTACAGGGAACTTTTAGCACTGTGAGTCGACATTATTAACGGACAGCTGAGCTTCTACAAGACGGTGAGAAAGAGAACCTTCAGCGAAAAAAGGATCATTGAACACAAAATTTTTACTACTGGATCAAGAAAGTGCGTGTAGCACTCCTAATACCAATGTCGAAAGTTCTCCCTGTCCAGTCTTTTCTTGAGACAGCTACTTTTCGCCTCCATCTATCTTATCACCTACCATGCCCACGTCCCTGTAATACCTTCAGCTGTAACGCTAGCAGTCGACGCTAAAATCTCAGACCGTTTGAGTCGCAGGCATTGCCTCCGACTCCTTCAGACGATAAGGTGGTGACAGTATCGCAACATTAAGTGTGAGTGGGTCTTGGCTCACGCCAAAAAAGATACGAGCCAGAACCGTGGCTCTGCTAACTACTCAGATCCCATCAGAATTTCTGATTTCCTACAGCCGAAAGGATCACAACAGTGCCTTTTAGCTACGAACGAAGGACGCGCAAAAGCTTAAAGCATGAGGGAAGAGGGGATCGAACCCCCGACCGCTGGGACTGGAATCCAGCGCTCTACCACTGAGCTATTCCCCCGATACCAAAACCCAATGTCCACACATGCAGACTCCATCCACACACCGATACGCATTACGAGATCCACAATTTCTACCCACTCACCCCGCCACGTCTCACCCTTCTTTACTTCTACGACGAAACTACGTCACGAGCACCTCGCACACATCTCTCCGCTCATCGAAGCGTCGTGTGAAGTGGCGGAGCCCTTACCGATGCGTCGCAGCAGCTTTAAGGAAAGGAGTTGATGTGGCAATGTGGCATGCGCTGAGTGGGCGGTGATGTAGTAGTTGACGTATGGTGTATGCATGGACGGTGAGTGCGATGTATGCATGTTCGTGCGTATGCTTTTATTGTGGTGTATGTGGTGCTCGTGCTGTGAATGTGTCTCTTTGAGTCGAGGTCCGTAAGCCCCTATAGCTCAGTGGTAGAGCACTCGCTTCGTAAGCGAAAGGTCGGTGGTTCGATCCCGCCTGGGGGCTCTTCTTTTGCCTCTCCTGCCTCACTACTTCCTTACCGATGCCTTCAGCTTACTAGCTTGCTAGTTTGCTAGTTTGCTATTGTGCACTTTGCGTGACCAGCCTGTCCGTAGCCACACTCAATGCTCGCTCTGTTGTACGCTGACCGCTCTTCATTATTGTTCCACCACATTTAATACCTAGACACCAACATTCAGATCTTCCAGATGAATTCTTGGTGTTGCGGATGCTCGCCGTCGTAGGTAAAGTGGTGCCGAAGACTGCTGTCGCGTATGAATCGTGTCTGTGACAATATATAGGAAGATATCATCACGAGCAGCAACAACTGTCGGATCCGCTAGCATGATGTCACTGAGTCTGACCGTGCAAGTTGCCCCCCCCCCCTGTTTAGAGTATTATGTACGAGATGATATCCGTGGCGGGTAGAACATAAGCAGCGTACGTAGGTGGTGGCCAACATGCCA
>NW_003303694.1:99955-127737 GCF_000142945.1 Phytophthora infestans T30-4 | reverse complement strand
GGCTATTTCCTGGCCTGTTGACCAGGTAGATAAATACCTCGGCTTGTTGCTGGATAGTGTTCCCGACCAACACACGTGGCTAAGCGTGTGAAGACATTGCGCAGATAATCTGGAAATGCTGGTGGATGCACGGACTGGGCTGGTAGTCCTTCCCTTTTCGACGAAAGTGGTTCTGGATGTGAGGCCCAAGGCTAGCAGCTATATGTCGGTGTGTGGTAGGAACCACTTCGGTGGTCATCCGTAAAATTGGAACGGTACAGAGAAGATTAGCATGGCCCCTGCGCAAGGATGACACGCATAAATCGAGAAGTATCGCACTTTTTGCTTGGTGGCGTGGTCGTGTGCTCGGCTGATGGTGAGCATTGTAACCGTGCGGCTGTTAAGGGGGGATGTCGGACAGAGAAACGAAGGACGCGCAAAAGCTTAGCGCATGAGGGAAGAGGGGATTGAACCCCCGACCGCTGGGACTGGAATCCAGCGCTCTACCACTGAGCTATTTCCCCCGATACCAAAACCCAATGTCCACACATGCACACTCCATCCACACACCGATACGCATTACGAGATCCACAATTTCTACCAGCTCACCCCGCCACGTCTCACCCTTCTTTACTTCTACGACGAAACCACGTCATGAGCACCTCGCACACATCTCTCCGCTCATCGAAGCGTCGTTTGAAGTGGCGGAGCCCTTACCGATGCGTCGCAGCAGCTTTAAGGAAAGGAGTTGATGTGGCAATGTGGCATGCGCTGAGTGGGCGGTGATGTAGTAGTTGACGTATGGTGTATGCATGGACGGTGAGTGCGATGTATGCATGTTCGTGCGTATGTTTTTATTGTGGTGTATGTGGTGCTCGTGCTGTGAATTGTCTCTTTGAGTCGAGGTCCGTAAGCCCCTATAGCTCAGTGGTAGAGCACCCGCTTCGTAAGCGAAAGGTCGGTGGTTCGATCCCGCCTGGGGGCTCTTCTTTTGCCTCTCCTGCCTCACTACTTCCTTACCGATGCCTTCAGCTTACTAGCTTGCTAGTTTGCTAGATTGCTATTGTGCACTTTGCGTGACCAGCCTGTCCGTAGCCACACTCAATGCTCGCTCTGTTGTACGCTGACCGCCCTTCATTATTGTTCCACCACATCTAATACCTAGACACCAACATTCAGATCTTCCAGATGAATTCTTGGTGTTGCGGCTGCTCGACGCCGTAGGTAAAGTCGTGCCGAAGACTGCTGTCGCGTGTGAATCGTGTCTGTGACAATATATAAGAAGATATCATCACGAGCAGCAACAACTGTCGGATCCGCTAGCATGATGTCACTGAGTCTGACCGTGCAAGTTGCCCCCCCCCTGTTGAGAGTATTATGTACGAGATGATACCCGTGGCGGGTAGAACATAAGCAGCGTACGTAGGTGGTGGCCAACATGCCACCAGCCGAAGACATGCAGAGGTGAAAGACGCTGAATGCTTTGACGATTGAAGATTGTGCTGCCGGCGAGTGTGGATGTTCTCTCTTAGTGTTGTCAGTATTTGATAAAGGCGTGCGGTATGCGCTGTATCTATGGGTGGTAGCACAGGTCGTGACGGTATGTGCGGGGTGGTCGTGAGTTTGGTTTGGTTGATTTGAATCTGATGAGGGTGAGAGTGGATATCTATGTTTTTTGTTGCATAACGATGACAGCTTGGCCGAGTGGTTAAGGCGTTAGCCTGCTAAGTTAATGGGGCAACCCGCGTGAGTTCGAATCTCACAGCTGTCGTTTTCCTTTACCTCAGCAGACTCGCAGTAGCAAAAACT
Source organism: Phytophthora infestans T30-4 (assembly GCF_000142945.1). Taxonomy (NCBI): domain Eukaryota; phylum Oomycota; class Peronosporomycetes; order Peronosporales; family Peronosporaceae; genus Phytophthora; species Phytophthora infestans. The sequence continues at coordinate 125,949 of NW_003303694.1, read as the reverse complement.
AATCTGAAAATGCTGGTGGATGCACGGACTGGGCTGGTAGTCCTTCCCTTTTCGACGAAAGTGGTTCTGGATGTGAGGCCCAAGGCTAGCAGCTATATGTCGGTGACGCGAGGCGTGTGGTAGGAACCACTTCGGTGGTCATCCGTAAAAATTGGAACGATACAGAGAAGATTAGCATGGCCCCTGCGCAAGGATGACACGCATAAATCGAGAAGTATCGCACTTTTTGCTTGGTGGCGTGGTCGTGTGCTCGGCTGATGGTGAGCATTGTAACCGTGTGGCTGTTAAGGTGGGAAGACGGACAGAGAAACGAAGGACGCGCGAAAGCTTAAAGCATGAGGGAAGAGGGGATCGAACCCCCGACCTTCACCACCATTTTTGCTGCTATTCACCGTATTTGCTGCACTTACGCGACGATGTCGCTTCTTTCCTGGACGCAAAGGCGGCGGGCGGTCTTGCAACGCGTTCTTCATGAGCAGGTGGGGAAGGATGTCGAGGCGATTATGTCAGTCACCATGCCACACATGGAAACACGATTACTCACGCCCGTCGTGAGTCACGTTACACAGGTACCTGGTGTCAGTAGAATAGACGTTAGTAATGCAGCCGTAGGCGAGCGATGACACCAATAAACGTACCGCCGATTCCTCGTCGAACACTCGGGGGCTAGACGTATGCAATATTTCAGAATTGAGACGCATCAGTAATATGTGCAGAGGTCAGTGGCCATAGAGGCTCCGACATAAGGGCCTTTAATGCTGGTTGTGTCTATGCTATACTCATCAGTACAGTCTCAGCCGCTACCCCAACCTTCACCTCAAAATTCGTACACTGTTTTGCCTCAATAAGGAAGTCCTGATATGAATACAATTTAAAAGTACTTGTCGTGACAGAGGTTGGACCACAACTGAAATTAAATGACTTAGATTAAAATGAACCGAAGGTAACCTTTCTTAATCAAACTATAATGTATCCAGCAGTGCTCGAACGTTGTTGCTGGAAGTTGCTGCCATGCAGTAGCACACCATTTGATACCTTGCAGCATGCCTACTTTGTATGGGTTTTCACACCTTCATCGATTGTTACCAGTGCCTGGTTCATTTTGGTGCGAAGAATATCACGTTTGAGGCAGTAGAGAATCTCTTGATTGAGCGGTTGTAGCTTGGAAGTCGTACTTAAGGGAAGTTTTTCGATACGAACATTGCTTAGCGCAACGCCGTCATCACCATGTGACGAGTCATTGTCAACTAGAAGCAATATGTGTCTGCCTTCGTTTTGCATCGTTTTGACTAGATCCTGTAGCCACAACTGGTACGTGTCCGTCGCCATACATGCCTTGGCTGTAGATCTGTACTTGATGTCGCCGAGCTTGTCCTTGATCCAGCGCGGGTTCTTGGACTTGCCGATGAATAGTAACGCTAGTTTGTGAAATCCGGTGAGGCTGGTGCACAGGGCTAAATTAATGCGCGACTTGTTCTGCTTTAATACAGGCGCATCGCCAATGCACATAGACCCACGAGGTACGCTGTCATAAAATAATCCGGTCTCGTCCATATTGTAGAATTTAGAGTAGGGATATGTACTAATGACGTGGCGTAGTCGCTCGATTTCAGGGGCTGCAACGTCTAAATCGACAGCACCGGGCTCACCAAAAGCTCTACGCCAGCGAATTCCGTGAAGTTGCCGAAGCCATGACCATGTACATTTTGGCTGCGACGACTCCGGGATGCTCAGGCGTCTTGCTAGCGTGCGCGCCTGCATCGTAATCATCTCACCCGAGAGCGATACCTGTACGTCATCGCACATTAGAACGAACTCGACGACGCTTTGGTCGAGATGTGTAGCTGGAATCTAGGACATACCTTTTAATGGGCCAAACAATCCGCGCATAACCCTCGCATGGTCGTCACGGCCTTCAACACGCTGTCAATGACTTGTTGCGACGGTGCCCTCGATAGCGACAGATCTGTGCATGCGAGTTCAGTAAGAGCAGCGTTGGTAGCCTCAGGTTATTTCCTGTGGAGCTCACATGTCGCTAGTTCCTGCTGCTTCGAAAGGTGGAGACGTTTACGGAAAGGCTTCTGAGTTTTGGGTGTAGCAGGAATTTTAGTGGTGTCAACAGGTACGTATTTAGTTGGAGAAAACTAGGAGCTGAGATTTCTCTAACGATCTCCGTGGCGATTTTCTCGCGTAGTGAGGACACGATGCGGATACTGTATTCTTATGTCCTCAATGCTAGCGTTTTGATTGGTGAATTCGCTAGCTTGGTATCCGATTGGCTAGACTAAAAGCATTTTGCTACTAAATCAATGCTTTTGCAGCAAAATGAATACAAGGATGTGAAGATACGTTTCTCACAGGTTATTAGGAATTATAGATTTCTTTTTGAGGCAAAATAAGGTATCTATATCATCAATACACGTTTAGTAAAGGGACAGGCTCAAAACTACCCTCATATTTAAAGCCGAGTAGTGAGGGGTTTTAAGCTGCACTGCCGCCTGTACAAAGGTCCTGCGTGGCTTTATCGGTCGTGGTTGCCGCTGGGGAACTTTTGGGGATCGATCCTCCTCCACAACGATCGACCCCTCCTCCAGAACGATTAGTTTCACTGACTTGCAGTACTACACGCGACTACCCCGAAAGCGCTGTTGTGCGTGCTTGTGGTGTGTATTGTCTATTAGGCTTAGCTGAAGGTTTCATTTACTCTGAACAAGTTTAGAAGATCACACATTTTGGATTAGAGTTTCGGCTGTACGATAAATGTTTAGCCAAGTTTTGTTGGAGCAAGTGTATAAAACATGCGTGACTGGCGCAATGGATAGCGTATCAGACTTCAAATCAGGGGGTTGCGGGTTCGAGTCTTGCGTCGCGTAAATTTGTTTGAATGTCCCGAAAACAACAATTTTGTAACTCGGACAGACCCACATCACCAGCGGTTGACTACTAGCGCTCTGGGCGCCTCTTCGCGGACGCTAGGGTATGGTTGGTTGGTGTAGAGAGGGTTGACCACCTCCGCTGCGCTGCGGTGGCCTTAGAGTTTCTACTTAGAGCAAAACTATATATAACTCTATATCTCTATATTATATATATATATATATAGTATACTGTGATCTACGTTCCAAAACTACACTACACACATTAGAGAACTTTCGGAAGGTCGGAATTGACCACGTTTCAGCTTCAAATTCAGTTTGACGGTGGGTAGGGCGCCAATCTTATCTCGAAAGTGATTAGGTTCCAGGTCCACGGAGGCTATCTAAAAGCGGGTTTCCACAGAGATTGCCACACTCGCAAATGGTGTTCGTTGCATTGAAGCTTTCTGCGGATGATGCGTTCATTGTTGTTGCTTCTGTATGGATCCTGGCTAGGAGAAACTGGAGGCGCTTCGCAAGAATCATGGCCGTGATGCAACGAAATAACTGCTTATGACTGCGAGACGCACCCCCTCCTGTTGATCGATTAAGATCATTTGACATCATGCTAGACGATTCAACTACTTAAGTTCGCTATCGCTTTTCTATTGCTGAATTGGCGGTTCTGGCCACCGAGCTGCGGCTTCCGGAGGACGAAGTGACAACACCGTCAGGTGATCGCGTGGGTCGTGCTGAAGCTTTAGCGATGTTGTGTCGGCGACTTTCGGAGCCATCGAAATTGTTGACAGTAGCAAGTGAGTTTGGTAGAGGGACTGGCCCGTACAGTCGAGTAGTGAAAGCAACCGCACAGCTCATCGTTGACCAACACCGCGATTTAGTCTACTTCAACAATGATTTGGTCCACTTACGCATTACCGAGTACGCTGCTGCTATTCACGCGAAGGGTTCACCTTTACGAACGTGCTAGGCTTTTATTGATGGCACCAAGCAGTACGTGGCTAGACCTAGTGCAAGAGAGACACCTGTGTCGCGATACGAAAACCTCCGGCGAGCTCTACACAACATTCATCCTCGAAGACACTGATTTAATTGGCAGAGTATCCAAGCCCCTGATGGAATCATTATCAGTTTGTTTGGTTCATTAGAAGGAAGACGCCACGACTCAACCATGCTCAATCTTAGCGGCATTCTAGACCTAATGGAGGATGATCAAAGTGGCATGTTTTGCGGAAAGCTCATATACGGCGACCCAGTGTACGGGTGTAGCCGATATATATGTTGACCATCAATTGCAACAGCTTCTTCAGCTTCTGAAGTTAATCGTAACATGAGCAGCGTAAGAGAAAGCGTCGAGTGGGGCTTTGGCCGCGTGAAAACGTTATGGGAATTTCTCAACTGGGACAAGAAGAATCGGGCACGGCAAACCGCTGTGGGGAATCTTTTTTTCGTTGGCGTCCTACTTACTAATTGCCACACATGCATGCAACCACTCGGCAATCAAGTTTCCATGTTTTTCGGGTTAAGTCCACCGCCAATTGATATCTACCTGGGCATCGCTACTCCGTAGATTCTTTCTACATCAACACTGACTCGAGGAGGTCAAACATCCTCTTTTCACGTTCTTCATCTGCTTTTTGGCGGTGAGTTTCAAGGTCCAGCTCATGTTGACGGCGTTTTTCTGCTTCTGCAGCCTCATGAAGACGTTGTTTTTCAGCTTGGTCTTGCTCAAACGCTAATCGTTTTGCCTTGAACTCGTATTTATTTCCATCATCTTCACTAGTCGACTTCAAGCTGTCCGTAAGAGCATCCATGACAACAGCCAAACGTTCTCGTTTGGTAATCTTACCTTTTTAAGCGCTTCCTAGTTGAGCAGAACGCTTACGCCCCACCTTGCTAGCTGCATCTGAGTCCTCCTCGCCGTCGTCATTCTCATCGTCGTCGTCGCCGGCAACGGATTCATTCATTGCAAGGCGCCGCATGAGCTCACCTGAACTCTCAATTCCTACTTGCTTCGCTTCCTTAATCTTGCTGGTAGCCTCCAATTTCTCGTTCCAGTCGTCGGTCTGGGCAATTATATCAAGCAAAAGTCGATCCCGCTCTCCAAACTGCTCTACGAATCCAGACCTTCGCATAGACTGGCATTGATCTCTCTTTAACTCTCTTAACAACGTAATGAAGCGAGTACGCAGGGCTGTACCACGCTTATTCACACCAATTTCGGGGTGGGCGCCACAGTGAACAGCAATATCATCAAACACCTTCATAATTTCCTTTGCCGTACCAACAGGAGCTCGCCATGGCTGAAAAGCGTTGACAGCTCGTAGAAGTACAACATCGTCGACAGCAGCAATTTTTTTGCGAGACGCAGGATTGCTCTTGTCCACTGTGGTAGCGAGCTGGGTATCCGAGACCTTGTTAGCGTTTACTGGGGTTACACTAGAGCCAGAAGCTCCTTTTAAGTTGCCAATGTCCTCGTTTATCCTACGAGCGCAGAGGATCCAGTGTCACCGGAGAAACAAAGCAGGTAAATGCGTTTGGTGGCGATCGAGCTTGGTGCTTCTTTTCGTTTTGAAACGACCGGCCATTGGAGAAACCGAAAAGGTTGGTTCAGATTCACTTTCAGATGCATAGGTAGACGATTACTTCATCTGAAATTGAAACTCAAACGCTCCCGAAAGTTCTCTAATATCCTTAGTGTTCATGTTATGGGAGACATGACCAAGGTTTAACGTGATCCGCATAATGAGCACCATCTTACCCGGGAAGGTTTTGCAAATAACCCCATTTGAGCGCATAGCTCCCAAAATGACACTAATCGGAGATGCGCGTGGCTGCAAAGTTTAAATATGCTGTCCAGGAGACGTGTCAGTATCAATGATGATCCTAAATTGGCATAGATCGGTGAGGAATCCCAGTTTGGCTGGAGTAAATAAGCCTACTCAAATATCTTACCATCTGCACGTCGTCGCCGTGAGGCAGTCGACACCATATCTTTGATTGCGACGGTCTTTTAGAGCAAGGTTTGGTCGACTCCTCGCGCGAAGTATCTTTTGGACAGGTAGTATTTGCCGATGTTCGCCACAAACACCAATATTATGCCTTGAAATTGTTCCTCTGAGCTCTTTATGATATTACTGAAGGGTCTTTCCACTATCTGCCGCATGCATTGATCTTCCTTGTAAAGCTGACTAATTACTGACTAATTTGCGTAGCTACGGCCTGACCGAGTGGCGTAGATCCTTTCCGATTGACATTCACTGGTTCCGATATGTATGGCGAACCTACGAAGCCACATCGCTATAGACAAATTATCAGATCGTAGATATCTTAGACTTAAATCGAAAAGTAGCTCATGTACATTAGATGAAGTACTTTCGCTGTCTACCTAACTGCTCGGCGTGCTATTTGATATGTTCGTGTATATCCCGCAATGTCGCGAATGGTGTGGTCGTACCCATGCATTGGGTCACTGCTGCGATCTCAGTACTTTTGCATCGTCGTGCTAGCTTACTGTACCTACGCTTATGATGTATCCGTCTATATGATCAAGCGCGTCACTAATTGAGCACGGGTCATACCCGCGGTGATGGAGGCAACCTGATACAGGCCAGCTGACCAGGCGTCTGTTAGCAGTAGTCAAAGCAAATATATACGCTCGCGGTAGGTACACATTATAGCCATCCGCGACTCAACCGAGCTCTTATCTCGGCCGTTATGGACAGCGCAGTAGTACGTACAGATATACGTAGACCTGCCGCGCCTACCGGTACAGTCTGCACTGCTCCTATCGGCAACAACTTATTCGTCGCACATAGTGCTTACACAATTCTGTAGTTTCAATTTGTGGGCGCACATTAGTGGAATTTACGCTGTGAACGTTGACGATACAGATAGCGTGGTGTTGCCCTTGTCCAAGTGAGCGAGTGTACGTGTAACGCCTATGCTGATAGGGATGGTGAGCTTGCGGCTCTCCACAGTAGATACCATGTGCTAAATATTATTTGAAACGCGCTACGCTCTGTGGATTCGTAAGCACTACTGTATACAAACACAAAGATAAGCGGGATAAAGGGGGCTTTAGGGGTATTTGTTTTTCTCCGTCAAATTACTTGCTCTTGTACTGCTTCGTTTGCTCGATGTGCTTGGTGTTTCGGGCAGTCGGCTTGCGAGGGTGGATGCTCTACTTCTTATTTTTGGGGGTACCAATCAGGGCCCATGATTTCTATAACATTAGCTAGACAATTCTGACGGTGCACCTCTGCTGGGTCCGGTGGGGGAGATTTTTTTTAGAGCGCAGTCGCTTTTGGTTCGTTCTCGCAGGCAATTTAGCGTCACGCGATGTCGCCCGCTGGAACACGTAGCCACACTGAAGCTTCCTGCAGCAGGCGCAGTGCGCCTGTGTGTTCATCGTAGACCGCTGCGGATTTAGCAGTAGCAGGTCAATATTGGCCTTGCACGTGGGCCTCGCCATGCTGCAAACTGTGAACAAACTATTATAATTACTAACGTGCGTAAAAGTATTAGGTATTCTAACGGATATTTAATGCTTTGTGTATTTTATTAAACAAAATAGTAAATCGTATTATATCATAAGCTTTTTATTGCTTTAGCCAATAAAACACGTAGAAATATTTTCCAGTACACGGCCATTTAATGCTGCTACTCATCATTAAACAAAAATACTTTTATTTTAATTTTGGCAATCGCTCAAATAATACTATTTTCATTTTTTTAAACCAAACATACTTTTAACCAATAACAATGATTTTAAACGCTACCACGTAGGTACCATTCACGCATGCAGTGCGATGTCCGGATGCAACTAACGCAAATGTCGTGAAGTCTACTTTAATAAAAATTTAATAAATAAGGATAAAAATACTCTACCTTAAAAAGTGCATGGAAAATAACATCGCAGAGCTCATAGAAAATAAAGTGGTTACTGTGCCTGATTTACAGTAGACACGACAGGTTTTGCGTAGCTAAATGTAAATACGTAATTGTCAGCACCGCTCCCCTTGGTGCTTACATCCAATCGGCGCGCTTCGTTCTCGGCAGAAATGTTTACCTTACGTCCAATCGCGAGGGCGGGAGACAGTCTGATCGGGCGACAGATCTAGTCAGTGTCGCAGGTCGGCAGGTATTGCCCAATCAGGGCGCGAGCTAATTGTGTGACGCTTTTGGACATATTTGTAATTTTGGCATAGCTAGGTCGAGTCAGAAAGATAGGCGCGGTCGGTAAGATGGGATTTAAATGTATTAGACAGGCCAAGTGTAGCCATGCGAAAAGGCAGGAAAAAGCAGCAAGACAGGAAACCGACGGACTTATTGACAAACGGACAGACACGCTGCAAGGTTAGAAGCGGAGCGATCATTTTCATGCGCTTCCTCTGGAGTATATCACAGGCGATCTGGTTCCTGTAACAAATAGAATAGACGTATGAGTAAATGGCGCAGCAACGGCATGGAGGTTAAAGTGGCTTGCGAATGTGGTCATTCCCGCCATCCCATTTTTTGTTAACGTGGCAAGGCTACAATTCTTAGAAAGGAGGCAGAAGAAATTATCATACAGTGGCTCAACGCCCTGCGCAAGGACGACGCCCCGGATCGTGATCAATGCTAAAACTTAAAGGTTTTGAGATGGCAGAGTCATGTGGACTTGTGGGAAATCCGTTCTCTGCTTCGTCTGTCACTTCCACCTAAAGCACGACAAGGCTGTAGAAGCCTCCAAACCGCTTAGAGTGGAGGTGCTGCAGCTTATCGTAGAAGGCAGCTGTGTTCAGGGTTTTAATGCAGATCAAACTGGTAAGGCAGCTAACAAAAGTAAAGCTTGTAATTCTATTTAAACTGCTCCAAAACAAGCAAAGGGTATCAAGACAGTGTGGACTAGCTGCGGAAATAAAGGCGAAGAAAACTACAGCCATACTTCTTGATGATTGGAGCGGCAACAAGCACGGCGCTTTTTTCGTTTTTGTTTGCGCCTTCACAAAAAATGAAAATGACAAGCTGCGCATCAGGTTTGGTACAACTGTTTGACACGAAATGAAAGTGCTTGTGAACAAGCAAACCTGTCGAATTTACGGTAACAATATAGTATGGTGGAGCGACAAACGTTTGATCAAGTTTTCAAAATATCACTTCGCGAGCCAATTAAATCGCTGAGAATATGCTCTTACTCTGAAATGACTTCAGTGCGCACTGGACCCAGTCTGCTCTAGATTTTGCCACTCTTTCGCCTTCAAAGTATGCGTGTGTATGTCAACCTGTTGACAAATGAAAAAAAACATTTACAGGGAACTTTTAGCACTGTGAGTCGACATTATTAACGGACAGCTGAGCTTCTACAAGACGGTGAGAAAGAGAACCTTCAGCGAAAAAAGGATAATTGAACACAAAATTTTTACTACTGGATCAAGAAAGTGCGTGTAGCACTCCTAATACCAATGTCGAAAGTTCTCCCTGTCCAGTCTTTTCTTGAGACAGCTACTTTTCGCCTCCATCTATCTTATCACCTACCATGCCCACGTCCCTGTAATACCTTCAGCTGTAACGCTAGCAGTCGACGCTAAAATCTCAGACCGTTTGAGTCGCAGGCATTGCATCCGACTCCTTCAGATGACAAGGTGGTGACAGTATCGCAACATTAAGTGTGAGTGGGTCTTGGCTCACGCCGAAAACGATCCAAGCCAGAACCGTGGTTCTGCTAACTATTCAGATCCCATCAGAATTTCTGATTTCCTACAGCCGAAAGGATGACAACAGTGCCTTTTAGCTACGAACGAAGGACGCGCAAAAGCTTAAAGCATGAGGGAAGAGGGGATCGACCGCTGGGACTGGAATCCAGCGCTCTACCACTGAGCTATTCCCCCGATACCAAAACCCAATGTCCACACATGCAGACTCCATCCACACACCGATACGCATTACAAGATCCACAATTTCTACCCACTCACCCCGCCACATCTCACCCTTCTTTACTTCTACGACGAAACCACGTCACGAGCACCTCGCACACATATCTCCGCTCATCGAAGCGTCGTTTGAAGTGGCGGCGCCCTTACCGATGCGTCGCAGCAGCTTTAAGGAAAGGAGTTGATGTGGCAATGTGGCATGCGCTGAGTTGGCGGTGATGTAGTAGTTGACGTATGGTGTATGCATGGACGGTGAGTGCGATGTATGCATGTTCGTGCGTATGCTTTTATTGTGGTGTATGTGGTGCTCGTGCTGTGAATGTGTCTCTTTGAGTCGAGGTCCGTAAGCCCCTATAGCTCAGTGGTAGAGCACTCGCTTCGTAAGCGAAAGGTCGGTGGTTCGATCCCGCCTGGGGGCTCTTCTTTTGCTTCTCCTGCCTCACTACTTCCTTACCGATGCCTTCAGCTTACTAGCTTGCTAGTTTGCTAGTTTGCTATTGTGCACTTTGCGTGACCAGCCTGTCCGTAGCCACACTCAATACTCGCTCTGTTGTACGCTGACCGCTCTTCATTATTGTTCCACCACATCTAGTACCTAGACACCAACATTCAGATCTTCCAGATGAATTCTTGGTGTTGCGGCTGCTCGACGCCGTAGGTAAAGTCGTGCCGAAGACTGCTGTCGCGTGTGAATCGTGTCTGTGAAAATATATAAGAAGATATCATCACGAGCAGCAACAACTGTCGGATCCGCTAGCATGATGTCACTGAGTCTGACCGTGCAAGTTGCCCCCCCCCTGTTGAGAGTATTATGTACGAGATGATATCCGTGGCGGGTTAGAACATAAGCAGCGTACGTAGGTGGTGGCCAACATGCCACCAGCCGAAGACATGCAGAGGTGAAAGACGCTGAATGCTTTGACGATTGAAGATTGTGCTGCCGGCGAGTGTGGATGTTCTCTCTTAGTGTTGTCAGTATTTGATAAAGGCGTGCGGTATGCGCTGTATCTATGGGTGGTAGCACAGGTCGTGACGGTATGTGCGGGGTGGTCGTGAGTTTGGTTTGGTTGATTTGAATCTGATGAGGGTGGGAGTGGATATCTATGTTTTTTGTTGCATAACGATGACAGCTTGGCCGAGTGGTTAAGGCGTTGGCCTGCTAAGTTAATGAGGCAACCCGCGTGAGTTCGGATCTCACAGCTGTCGTTTTCCTTTACCTCAGCAGACTCGCGGTAGCAAAAACTAATCTGAAAATGCTGGTGGATGCACGGACTGGGCTGGTAGTCCTTCCCTTTTCGACGAAAGTGGTTCTGGATGTGAGGCCCAAGGCTAGCAGCTATATGTCGGTGACGCGAGGCGTGTGGAAGGAACCACTTCGGTGGTCATCCGTAAAAATTGGAACGATACAGAGAAGATTAGCATGGCCCCTGCGCAAGGATGACACGCATAAATCGAGAAGTATCGCACTTTGTGCTTGGTGGCGTGGTCGTGGGCTCGGCTGATAGTGAGCAATGTAACTGTGCGGCTGTTAAGGTGGGAAAACGGACAGAGAAACGAAGGACGCGCAAAAGCTTAAAGCATGAGGGAAGAGGGGATCGAACCCCCGACCGCTGGGACTGGAATCCAGCGCTCTACCACTGAGCTATTCCCCCGATACCAAAACCCAATGTCAACACATGCAGACTCCATCCACACACCGATACGCATTACAAGATCCACAATTTCTACCCACTCACCCCGCCACATCTCACCCTTCTTTACTTCTACGACGAAACCACGTCACGAGCACCTCGCACACATCTCTCCGCTCATCGAAGCGTCGTTTGAAGTGGCGGAGCCCTTACCGATGCGTCGCAGCAGCTTTAAGGAAAGGAGTTGATATGGCAATGTGGCATGCGCTGAGTGGGCGGTGATGTAGTAGTTGACGTATGGTGTATGCATGGACGGTGAGTGCGATGTATGCATGTTCGTGCGTATGTTTTTATTGTGGTGTATGTGGTGCTCGTGCTCTGAGTGTATCTCTTGGAGTCGAGGTCCATAAGCCCCTATAGCTCAGAGGTAGAGCACTCGCTTCGTAAGCGAAAGGTCGGTGGTTCGATCCCGCCTGGGGGCTCTTCTTTTGCCTCTCCTGCCTCACTACTTCCTTACCGATGCCTTCAGCTTACTAGCTTGCTAGTTTGTTAGTTTGCTATTGTGCACTTTGCGTGACCAGCCTGTCCGTAGCCACACTCAATACTCGCTCTGTTGTACGCTGACCGCTCTTCATTATTGTTCCACCACATCTAGTACCTAGACACCAACATTCAGATCTTCCAGATGAATTCTTGGTGTTGCGGCTGCTCGACGCCGTAGGTAAAGTCGTGCCGAAGACTGCTGTCGCGTGTGAATCGTGTCTGTGACAATATATAAGAAGATATCATCACGAGCAGCAACAACTGTCGGATCCGCTAGCATGATGTCACTGAGTCTGACCGTGCAAGTTGCCCCCCCCCTGTTGAGAGTATTATGTACGAGATGATATCCGTGGCGGGTTAGAACATAAGCAGCGTACGTAGGTGGTGGCCAACATGCCACCAGCCGAAGACATGCAGAGGTGAAAGACGCTGAATGCTTTGACGATTGAGGATTGTGCTGCCGGCGAGTGTGGATGTTCTCTCTTAGTGTTGTCAGTATTTGATAAAGGCGTGCGGTATGCGCCGTATCTATGGGTGGTAGCACAGGTCGTGACGGTATGTGCGGGGTGGTCGTGAGTTTGGTTTGGTTAGTTTGAATCTGATGAGGGTGGGAGTGGACATCTATGTTTTTGTTGCATAGCGATGACAGCTTGGCCGAGTGGTTAAGGCGTTAGCCTGCTAAGTTAATGGGGCAACCCGCGTGAGTTCGAATCTCACAGCTGTCGTTTTCCTTTACCTCAGCAGACTCGCGGTAGCAAAAGCGGCTATTTCCTGGCCTGCTGACCAGGTAGATAGATACCTCTGCTTGTTGCTGGATAATGGTCCCGACCAACACACGTGGCCAAGCGTGTGAAGACATTGCGCAGCTAATCTGAAAATGCTGGTGGATGCATGGACTGGGCTGGTAGTCCTTCCCTTTTCGACGAAAGTGGTTCTGGATGTGAGGCCCAAGGCTAGCAGCTATATGTCGGTGACGCGGGTCGTGTGGTAGGAACCACTTCGGTGGTCATCCGTAAAAATTGGAACGATACAGAGAAGATTAGCATGGCCCCTGCGCAAGGATGACACGCATAAATCGAGAAGTATCGCACTTTTTGCTTGGTGGCGTGGTCGTGTGCTCGGCTGATAGTGAGCAATGTAACTGTGCGGCTGTTAAGGTGGGAAAACGGACAGAGAAACGAAGGACGCGCAAAAGCTTAAAGCATGAGGGAAGAGGGGATCGAACCCCCGACCGCTGGGACTGGAATCCAGCGCTCTACCACTGAGCTATTCCCCCGATACCAAAACCCAATGTCAACACATGCAGACTCCATCCACACACCGATACGCATTACAAGATCCACAATTTCTACCCACTCACCCCGCCACATCTCACCCTTCTTTACTTCTACGACGAAACCACGTCACGAGCACCTCGCACACATCTCTCCGCTCATCGAAGCGTCGTTTGAAGTGGCGGAGCCCTTACCGATGCGTCGCAGCAGCTTTAAGGAAAGGAGTTGATGTGGCAATGTGGCATGCGCTGAGTTGGCGGTGATGTAGTAGTTGACGTATGGTGTATGCATGGACCGGTGAGTGCGATGTATGCATGTTCGTGCGTATGCTTTTATTGTGGTGTATGTGGTGCTTGTGCTGTGAATGTGTCTCTTTGAGTCGAGGTCCGTAAGCCCCTATAGCTCAGTGGTAGAGCACTCGCTTCGTAAGCGAAAGGTCGGTGGTTCGATCCCGCCTGGGGGCTCTTCTTTTGCCTCTCCTGCCTCACTACTTCCTTACCGATGCCTTCAGCTTACTAGCTTGCTAGTTTGCTAGTTTGTTATTGTGCACTTTGCGTGACCAGCCTATCCGTAGCCACACTCAATACTCGCTCTGTTGTACGCTGACCGCCCTTCATTATTGTTCCACCACGTCTAATACCTAGACACCAACATTCAGATATTCCAGATGAATTCTTGGTGTTGCGGCTGCTCGACGCCGTAGGTAAAGTCGTGCCGAAGACTGCTGTCGCGTGTGAATCGTGTCTGTGATAATATATAAGAAGATATCATTACGAGCTGCAACAACTGTCGGATCCGCTAGCATGATGTCACTTTCTGACCGTGCAAGTTGCCCCCCCCCCCTGTTGAGAGTATTATGTACGAGATGATATCCGTGGCGGGTTAGAACATAAGCAGCGTACGTAGGTGGTGGCCAACATGCCACCAGCCGAAGACATGCAGAGGTGAAAGACGCTGAATGCTTTGACGATTGAAGATTGTGCTGCCGGCGAGTGTGGATGTTCTCTCTTAGTGTTGTCAGTATTTGATATAGGCGTGCGGTATGCGCTGTATCTATGGGTGGTAGCACAGGTCGTGACGGTATGTGCGGGGTGGTCGTGAGTTTGGTTTGGTTGATTTGAATCTGATGAGGGTGGGAGTCGATATCTATGTTTTTGTTGCATAGCGATGACAGCTTGGCCGAGTGGTTAAGGCGTTAGCCTGCTAAGTTAATGGGCATCCCGCGTGAGTTCGAATCTCACAGCTGTCGTTTTCCTTTACCTCTGCAGACTCGCGGTAGCAAAAGCGGCTATTTCCTGGCCTGCTGACCAGGTAGATAGATACCTCTGCTTGTTGCTGGATAATGGTCCCGACCAACACACGTGGCCAAGCGTGTGAAGACATTGCGCAGCTAATCTGAAAATGCTGGTGGATGCATGGACTGGGCTGGTAGTCCTTCCCTTTTCGACGAAAGTGGTTCTGGATGTGAGGCCCAAGGCTAGCAGCTATATGTCGGTGACGCGGGTCGTGTGGTAGGAACCACTTCGGTGGTCATCCGTAAAAATTGGAACGATACAGAGAAGATTAGCATGGCCCCTGCGCAAGGATGACACGCATAAATCGAGAAGTATCGCACTTTTTGCTTGGTGGCGTGGTCGTGGGGTCGGCTGATGGTGAGCATTGTAACCGTGCGGCTGTTAAGGTGGGAAGACGGACAGAGAAACGAAGGACGCGCAAAAGCTTAAAGCATGAGGGAAGAGGGGATCGAACCCCCGACCGCTGGGACTGGAATCCAGCGCTCTACCACTGAGCTATTCCCCCGATACCAAAACCCAATGTCCAAACATGCAAACTTCATTCACACACCGATACGCATTCCGAGATCCACAATTTCTACCCACTCTTCTTTACTTCTACGACGAAACCACGTCACGAGCACCTCGCACACATCTCTCCGCTCATCGAAGCGTCGTTTGAAGTGGCGGAGCCCTTACCGATGCGTCGCAGCAGCTTTAAGGAAAGGAGTTGATGTGGCAATGTGGCATGCGCTGAGTTGGCGGTGATGTAGTAGTTGACGTATGGTGTATGCATGGACGGTGAGTGTGATGTATCCATGCTCGTTCGTATGTTTTTATTGTGGTGTATGTGGTGCTCGTGCTGTGAATGTGTCTCTTTGAGTCGAGGTCCGTAAGCCCCTATAGCTCAGTGGTAGAGCACTCGCTTCGTAAGCGAAAGGTCGGTGGTTCGATCCCGCCTGGGGGCTCTTCTTTTGCCTCTCCTGCCTCACTACTTCCTTACCGATGCCTTCAGCTTACTAGCTTGCTAGTTTGCTAGTTTGCTATTGTGCACTTTGCGTGACCAGCCTGTCCGTAGCCACACTCAATACTCGCTCTGTTGTACGCTGACCGCTCTTCATTATTGTTCCACCACATCTAGTACCTAGACACCAACATTCAGATCTTCCAGATGAATTCTTGGTGTTGCGGCTGCTCGACGCCGTAGGTAAAGTCGTGCCGAAGACTGCTGTCGCGTGTGAATCGTGTCTGTGACAATATATAAGAAGATATCATCACGAGCTGCAACAACTGTCGGATCCGCTAGCATGATGTCACTGAGTCTGACCGTGCAAGTTGCCCCCCCCTGTTGAGAGTATTATGTACGAGATGATATCCGTGGCGGGTTAGAACATAAGCAGCGTACGTAGGTGGTGGCCAACATGCCACCAGCCGAAGACATGCAGAGGTGAAAGACGCTGAATGCTTTGACGATTGAAGATTGTGCTGCCGGCGAGTGTGGATGTTCTCTCTTAGTGTTGTCAGTATTTGATAAAGGCGTGCGGTATGCGCTGTATCTATGGGTGGTAGCACAGGTCGTGACGGTATGTGCGGGGTGGTCGTGAGTTTGGTTTGAGTTTAGTTGATCTGATGAGGGTGGGAGTGGATATCTATGTTTTTTGCTGCATAACGATGACAGCTTGGCCGAGTGGTTAAGGCGTTAGCCTGCTAAGTTAATGGGGCAACCCGCGTGAGTTCGAATCTCACAGCTGTCGTTTTCCTTTACCTCAGCAGACTCGCGGTAGCAAAAACTAATCTGAAAATGCTGGTGGATGCACGGACTGGGCTGGTAGTCCTTCCCTTTTCGACGAAAGTGGTTCTGGATGTGAGGCCCAAGGCTAGCAGCTATATGTCGGTGACGCGAGGCGTGTGGTAGGAACCACTTCGGTGGTCATCCGTAAAAATTGGAACGATACAGAGAAGATTAGCATGGCCCCTGCGCAAGGATGACACGCATAAATCGAGAAGTATCGCACTTTTTGCTTGGTGGCGTGGTCGTGTGCTCGGCTGATAGTGAGCATTGTAACTGTGCGGCTGTTAAGGTGGGAAAACGGACAGAGAAACGAAGGACGCGCAAAAGCTTAAAGCATGAGAAAAGAGGGGATCGAACCCCCGACCGCTGGGACTGGAATCCAGCGCTCTACCACTGAGCTATTCCCCCGATACCAAAACCCAATGTCCACACATGCAGACTCCATCCACACACCGATACGCATTACGAGATCCACAATTTCTACCCACTCACCCCGCCACATCTCACCCTTCTTTACTTCTACGACGAAACCACGTCACGAGCACCTCGCACACATATCTCCGCTCATCGAAGCGTCGTTTGAAGTGGCGGAGCCCTTACCGATGCGTCGCAGCAGCTTTAAGGAAAGGAGTTGATGTGGCAATGTGGCATGCGCTGAGTTGGCGGTGATGTAGTAGTTGACGTATGGTGTATGCATGGACGGTGAGTGCGATGTATGCATGTTCGTGCGTATGCTTTTATTGTGGTGTATGTGGTGCTCGTGCTGTGAATGTGTCTCTTTGAGTCGAGGTCCGTAAGCCCCTATAGCTCAGTGGTAGAGCACTCGCTTCGTAAGCGAAAGGTCGGTGGTTCGATCCCGCCTGGGGGCTCTTCTTTTGCCTCTCCTGCCTCACTACTTCCTTACCGATGCCTTCAGCTTACTAGCTTGCTAGTTTGCTATTTTGCTATTGTGCACTTTGCGTGACCAGCCTGTCCGTAGCCACACTCAATGCTCGCTCTGTTGTACGCTGACCGCCCTTCATTATTGTTCCACCACATCTAATACCTAGACACCAACATTCAGATCTTCCAGATGAATTCTTGGTGTTGCGGCTGCTCGACGCCGTAGGTAAAGTCGTGCAGAAGACTGCTGTCGCGTGTGAATCGTGTCTGTGACAATGTATAAGAAGATATCATCACGAGCAGCAACAACTGTCGGATCCGCTAGCATGATGTCACTGAGTCTGACCGTGCAAGTTGCCCCCCCCCCTGTTGAGAGTATTATGTACGAGATGATATCCGTGGCGGGTAGAACATAAGCAGCGTACGTAGGTGGTGGCCAACATGCCACCAGCCGAAGACATGCAGAGGTGAAAGACGCTGAATGCTTTGACGATTAAAGATTGTGCTGCCGGCGAGTGTGGATGTTCTCTCTTAGTGTTGTCAGTATTTGATAAAGGCGTGCGGTATGCGCCGTATCTATGGGTGGTAGCACAGGTCGTGACGGTATGTGCGGGGTGGTCGTGAGTTTGGTTTGGTTGATTTGAATCTGATGATGGTGGGAGTGGATATCTATGTTTTTTGATGCATAACGATGACAGCTTGGCCGAGTGGTTAAGGCGTTAGCCTGCTAAGTTAATGGGGCAACCCGCGTGAGTTCGAATCTCACAGCTGTCGTTTTCCTTTACCTCAGCAGACTCGCAGTAGCAAAAACTAATCTGAAAATGCTGGTGGATGCACGGACTGGGCTGGTAGTCCTTCCCTTTTCGACGAAAGTGGTTCTGGATGTGAGGCCCAAGGCTAGCAGCTATATGTCGGTGACGCGAGGCGTGTGGTAGGAACCACTTCGGTGGTCATCCGTAAAAATTGGAACGATACAGAGAAGATTAGCATGGCCCCTGCGCAAGGATGACACGCATAAATCGAGAAGTATCGCACTTTTTGCTTGGTGGCGTGGTCGTGTGCTCGGCTGATAGTGAGCATTGTAACTGTGCGGCTGTTAAGGTGGGAAAACGGACAGAGAAACGAAGGACGCGCAAAAGCTTAAAGCATGAGGGAAGAGGGGATCGAGCCCCCGACCGCTGGGACTGGAATCCAGCGCTCTACCACTGAGCTATTCCCCCGATACCAAAACCCAATGTCCACACATGCAGACTCCATCCACACACCGATACGCATTACGAGATCCACAATTTCTACCCACTCACCCCGCCACATCTCACCCTTCTTTACTTCTACGACGAAACCACGTCACGAGCACCTCGCACACATATCTCCGCTCATCGAAGCGTCGTTTGAAGTGGCGGAGCCCTTACCGATGCGTCGCAGCAGCTTTAAGGAAAGGAGTTGATGTGGCAATGTGGCATGCGCTGAGTTGGCGGTGATGTAGTAGTTGACGTATGGTGTATGCATGGACGGTGAGTGCGATGTATGCATGTTCGTGCGTATGCTTTTATTGTGGTGTATGTGGTGCTCGTGCTGTGAATGTGTCTCTTTGTCCGTAAGCCCCTATAGCTCAGTGGTAGAGCACTCGCTTCGTAAGCGAAAGGTCGGTGGTTCGATCCCGCCTGGGGGCTCTTCTTTTGCCTCTCCTGCCTCACTACTTCCTTACCGATGCCTTCAGCTTACTAGCTTGCTAGTATGCTTGTTTGCTATTGTACACTTTGCGTGACCAGCCTGTCCGTAGCCACACTCAATGCTCGCTCTGTTGTACGCTGACCGCCCTTCATTATTGTTCCACCACATCTAATACCTAGACACCAACATTCAGATCTTCCAGATGAATTCTTGGTGTTGCGGCTGCTCGACGCCGTAGGTAAAGTCGTGCAGAAGACTGCTGTCGCGTGTGAATCGTGTCTGTGACAATGTGTAAGAAGATATCATCACGAGCAGCAACAACTGTCGGATCCGCTAGCATGATGTCACTGAGTCTGACCGTGCAAGTTGCCCCCCCTGTTGAGAGTATTATGTACGAGATGATATCCGTGGCGGGTTAGAACATAAGCAGCGTACGTAGGTGGTGGCCAACATGCCACCAGCCGAAGACATGCAGAGGTGAAAGACGCTGAATGCTTTGACGATTGAAGATTGTGCTGCCGGCGAGTGTGGATGTTCTCTCTTAGTGTTGTCAGTATTTGATAAAGGCGTGCGGTATGCGCTGTATCTATGGGTGGTAGCACAGGTCGTGACGGTATGTGCGGGGTGGTCGTGAGTTTGGTTTGGTTGATTTGAATCTGATGAGGGTAAGAGTGGATATCTATGTTTTTTGTTGCATAACGATGACAGCTTGGCCGAGTGGTTAAGGCGTTAGCCTGCTAAGTTAATGGGGCAACCCGCGTATGTTCGAATCTCACAGCTGTCGTTTTCCTTTACCTCAGCAGACTCGCGGTAGCAAAAACCAATCTGAAAATGCTGGTGGATGCACGGACTGGGCTGGTAGTCCTTCCCTTTTCGACGAAAGTGGTTCTGGATGTGAGGCCCAAGGCTAGCAGCTATATGTCGGTGACGCGAGGCGTGTGGTAGGAACCACTTCGGTGGTCATCCGTAAAAATTGGAACGATACAGAGAAGATTAGCATGGCCCCTGCGCAAGGATGACACGCATAAATCGAGAAGTATCGCACTTTTTGCTTGGTGGCGTGGTCGTGTGCTCGGCTGATAGTGAGCATTGTAACTGTGCGGCTGTTAAGGTGGGAAAACGGACAGAGAAACGAAGGACGCGCAAAAGCTTAAAGCATGAGGGAAGAGGGGATCGAGCCCCCGACCGCTGGGACTGGAATCCAGCGCTCTACCACTGAGCTATTCCCCCGATACCAAAACCCAATGTCCACACATGCAGACTCCATCCACACACCGATACGCATTACGAGATCCACAATTTCTACCCACTCACCCCGCCACATCTCACCCTTCTTTACTTCTACGACGAAACCACGTCACGAGCACCTCGCACACATATCTCCGCTCATCGAAGCGTCGTTTGAAGTGGCGGAGCCCTTACCGATGCGTCGCAGCAGCTTTAAGGAAAGGAGTTGATGTGGCAATGTGGCATGCGCTGAGTTGGCGGTGATGTAGTAGTTGACGTATGGTGTATGCATGGACGGTGAGTGCGATGTATGCATGTTCGTGCGTATGCTTTTATTGTGGTGTATGTGGTGCTCGTGCTGTGAATGTGTCTCTTTGTCCGTAAGCCCCTATAGCTCAGTGGTAGAGCACTCGCTTCGTAAGCGAAAGGTCGGTGGTTCGATCCCGCCTGGGGGCTCTTCTTTTGCCTCTCCTGCCTCACTACTTCCTTACCGATGCCTTCAGCTTACTAGCTTGCTAGTTTGCTAGTTTGCTATTGTGTACTTTGCGTGACCAGCCTGTCCGTAGCCACACTCAATGCTCGCTCTGTTGTACGCTGACCGCTCTTCATTATTGTTCCACCACATCTAGTACCTAGACACCAACATTCAGATCTTCCAGATGAATTCTTGGTGTTGCGGCTGCTCGACGCCGTAGGTAAAGTCGTGCCGAAGACTGCTGTCGCGTGTGAATCGTGTCTGTGACAATATATAAGAAGATATCATCACGAGCAGCAACAACTGTCGGATCCGCTAGCATGATGTCACTGAGTCTGACCGTGCAAGTTGCCCCCCCCTGTTGAGAGTATTATGTACGAGATGATATCCGTGGCGGGTTAGAACATAAGCAGCGTACGTAGGTGGTGGCCAACATGCCACCAGCCGAAGACATGCAGAGGTGAAAGACGCTGAATGCTTTGACGATTGAAGATTGTGCTGCCGGCGAGTGTGGATGTTCTCTCTTAGTGTTGTCAGTATTTGATAAAGGCGTGCGGTATGCGCTGTATCTATGGGTGGTAGCACAGGTCGTGACGGTATGTGCGGGGGTGGTCGTGAGTTTGGTTTGGTTGATTTGAATCTGATGAGGGTGGGAGTGGATATCTATGTTTTTTGTTGCATAACGATGACAGCTTGGCCGAGTGGTTAAGGCGTTAGCCTGCTAAGTTAATGGGGCAACCCGCGTGAGTTCGAATCTCACAGCTGTCGTTTTCCTTTACCTCAGCAGACTCGCAGTAGCAAAAACTAATCTGAAAATGCTGGTGGATGCACGGACTGGGCTGGTAGTCCTTCCCTTCTCGACGAAAGTGGTTCTGGATGTGAGGCCCAAGGCTAGCAGCTATATGTCGGTGACGCGAGGCGTGTGGTAGGAACCACTTCGGTGGTCATCCGTAAAAATTGGAACGATACAGAGAAGATTAGCATGGCCCCTGCGCAAGGATGACACGCATAAATCGAGAAGTATCGCACTTTTTGCTTGGTGGCGTGGTCGTGTGCTCGGCTGATAGTGAGCATTGTAACTGTGCGGCTGTTAAGGTGGGAAAACGGACAGAGAAACGAAGGACGCGCAAAAGCTTAGAGCATGAGGGAAGAGGGGATCGAGCCCCCGACCGCTGGGACTGGAATCCAGCGCTCTACCACTGAGCTATTCCCCCGATACCAAAACCCAATGTCCACACATGCAGACTCCATCCACACACCGATACGCATTACGAGATCCACAATTTCTACCCACTCACCCCGCCACATCTCACCCTTCTTTACTTCTACGACGAAACCACGTCACGAGCACCTCGCACACATATCTCCGCTCATCGAAGCGTCGTTTGAAGTGGCGGCGCCCTTACCGATGCGTCGCAGCAGCTTTAAGGAAAGGAGTTGATGTGGCAATGTGGCATGCGCTGAGTTGGCGGTGATGTAGTAGTTGACGTATGGTGTATGCATGGACGGTGAGTGCGATGTATGCATGTTCGTGCGTATGCTTTTATTGTGGTGTATGTGGTGCTCGTGCTGTGAATGTGTCTCTTTGTCCGTAAGCCCCTATAGCTCAGTGGTAGAGCACTCGCTTCGTAAGCGAAAGGTCGGTGGTTCGATCCCGCCTGGGGGCTCTTCTTTTGCCTCTCCTGCCTCACTACTTCCTTACCGATGCCTTCAGCTTACTAGCTTGCTAGTTTGCTAGTTTGCTATTGTGCACTTTGCGTGACCAGCCTGTCCGTAGCCACACTCAATGCTCGCTCTGTTGTACGCTGACCGCTCTTCATTATTGTTCCACCACATCTAGTACCTAGACACCAACATTCAGATCTTCCAGATGAATTCTTGGTGTTGCGGCTGCTCGACGCCGTAGGTAAAGTCGTACCGAAGACTGCTGTCGCGTGTGAATCGTGTCTGTGACAATATATAAGAAGATATCATCACGAGCAGCAACAACTGTCGGATCCGCTAGCATGATGTCACTGAGTCTGACCGTGCAAGTTGCCCCCCCCCCCCTGTTGAGAGTATTATGTACGAGATGATATCCGTGGCGGGTTAGAACATAAGCAGCGTACGTAGGTGGTGGCCAACATGCCACCAGCCGAAGACATGCAGAGGTGAAAGACGCTGAATGCTTTGACGATTAAAGATTGTGCTGCCGGCGAGTGTGGATGTTCTCTCTTAGTGTTGTCAGTATTTGATAAAGGCGTGCGGTATGCGCTGTATCTATGGGTGGTAGCACAGGTCGTGACGGTATGTGCGGGGTGGTCGTGGGTTTGGTTTGGTTGATTTGAATCTGATGAGGGTGGGAGTGGATATCTATGTTTTTTTGTTGCATAACGATGACAGCTTGGCCGAGTGGTTAAGGCGTTAGCCTGCTAAGTTAATGGGGCAACCCGCGTGAGTTCGAATCTCACAGCTGTCGTTTTCCTTTACCTCAGCAGACTCGCGGTAGCAAAAACTAATCTGAAAATGCTAGTGGATGCATGGACTGGGCTGGTAGTCCTTCCCTTTTCGACGAAAGTGGTTCTGGATGTGAGGCCCAAGGCTAGCAGCTATATGTCGGTGACGCGGGTCGTGTGGTAGGAACCACTTCGGTGGTCATCCGTAAAAATTGGAACGATACAGAGAAGATTAGCATGGCCCCTGCACAGAAGGAACACGCATAAATCGAGAAGTATCGCACTTTGTGCTTGGTGGCGTGGTCGTGGGCTCGGCTGATGGTGAGCATTGTAACCGTGCGGCTGTTAAGGTGGGAAGACGGACAGAGAAACGAAGGACGCGCAAAAGCTTAAAGCATGAGGGAAGAGGGGATCGATCCCCCGACCGCTGGGACTGGAATCCAGCGCTCTACCACTGAGCTATTCCCCCGATACCAAAACCCAACTTCCAAACATGCAAACTCCATTCACACACCGATACGCATTACGAGATCCACAATTTCTACCCACTCACCCCACCACATCTCACCCTTCTTTACTTCTACGACGAAACCACGTCACGAGCACCTCGCACACATCTCTCCGCTCATCGAAGCGTCGTTTGAAGTGGCGGAGCCCTTACCGATGCGTCGCAGCAGCTTTAAGGAAAGGAGTTGATGTGGCAATGTGGCATGCGCTGAGTTGGCGGTGATGTAGTAGTTGACGTATGGTGTATGCATGGACGGTGAGTGCGATGTATGCATGTTCGTGCGTATGCTTTTATTGTGGTGTATGTGGTGCTCGTGCTGTGAATGTGTCTCTTTGAGTCGAAGTCCGTAAGCCCCTATAGCTCAGTGGTAGAGCACTCGCTTCGTAAGCGAAAGGTCGGTGGTTCGATCCCGCCTGGAGGCTCTTCTTTTGCCTCTCCTGCCTCACTACTTCCTTACGGATGCCTTCAGCTTACTAGCTTGCTAGTTTGCTAGTTTGCTATTGTGCACTTTGCGTGACCAGCCTGTCCGTAGCCACACTCAATGCTCGCTCTGTTGTACGCTGACCGCTCTTCATTATTGTTCCACCACATCTAGTACCTAGACACCAACATTCAGATCTTCCAGATGAATTCTTGGTGTTGCGGCTGCTCGACGCCGTAGGTAAAGTCGTGCCGAACACTGCTGTCGCGTGTGAATCGTGTCTGTGACAATATATAAGAAGATATCATCACGAGCAGCAACAACTGTCGGATCCGCTAGCATGATGTCACTGAGTCTGACCGTGCAAGTTGCCCCCCCCCCCTGTTGAGAGTATTATGTACGAGATGATATCCGTGGCGGGTTAGAACATAAGCAGCGTACGTAGGTGGTGGCCAACATGCCACCAGCCGAAGACATGCAGAGGTGAAAGACGCTGAATGCTTTGACGATTGAAGATTGTGCTGCCGGCGAGTGTGGATGTTCTCTCTTAGTGTTGTCAGTATTTGATAAAGGCGTGCGGTATGCGCTGTATCTATGGGTGGTAGCACAGGTCGTGACGGTATGTGCGGGGTGGTCGTGAGTTTGGTTTGGTTGATTTGAATCTGATGAGGGTGGGAGTGGATATCTATGTTTTTTGTTGCATAACGATGACAGCTTGGCCGAGTGGTTAAGGCGTTAGCCTGCTAAGTTAATGGGGCAACCCGCGTGAGTTCGAATCTCACAGCTGTCGTTTTCCTTTACCTCAGCAGACTCGCGGTAGCAAAAGCTAGTCTGAAAATTGCTGGGTGATGCACGGCCTTGGCACGAAAGCCTTCCCTTATCGGCGAACGTGGTTCAGGATGTGAGGGTCGGTGCCGCGAGGCGTGTGGTAGGAACCACTTCGGTGGTCATCCGTAAAAATTGGAACGATACAGAGAAGTTTAGCATGGCCCCTGCGCAAGGATGACACGCATAAATCGAGAAGTATCGCACTTTTTGCTTGGTGGCGTGGTCGTGTGCTCGGCTGATAGTGAGCATTGTAACTGTGCGGCTGTTAAGGTGGGAAAACGGACAGAGAAACGAAGGACGCGCAAAAGCTTAAAGCATGAGGGAAGAGGGGATCGAGCCCCCGACCGCTGGGACTGGAATCCAGCGCTCTACCACTGAGCTATTCCCCCGATACCAAAACCCAATGTCCACACATGCAGACTCCATCCACACACCGATACGCATTACAAGATCCACAATTTCTACCCACTCACCCCGCCACATCTCACCCTTCTTTACTTCTACGACGAAACCACGTCACGAGCACCTCGCACACATATCTCCGCTCATCGAAGCGTCGTTTGAAGTGGCGGAGCCCTTACCGATGCGTCGCAGCAGCTTTAAGGAAAGGAGTTGATGTGGCAATGTGGCATGCGCTGAGTTGGCGGTGATGTAGTAGTTGACGTATGGTGTATGCATGGACGGTGAGTGCGATGTATGCATGTTCGTGCGTATGCTTTTATTGTGGTGTATGTGGTGCTCGTGCTGTGAATGTGTCTCTTTGTCCGTAAGCCCCTATAGCTCAGTGGTAGAGCACTCGCTTCGTAAGCGAAAGGTCGGTGGTTCGATCCCGCCTGGGGGCTCTTCTTTTGCCTCTCCTGCCTCACTACTTCCTTACCGATGCCTTCAGCTTACTAGCTTGCTAGTTTGCTAGTTTGCTATTGTGCACTTTGCGTGACCAGCCTGTCCGTAGCCACACTCAATACTCGCTCTGTTGTACGCTGACCGCTCTTCATTATTGTTCCACCACATCTAGTACCTAGACACCAACATTCAGATCTTCCAGATGAATTCTTGGTGTTGCGGCTGCTCGACGCCGTAGGTAAAGTCGTGCCGAAGACTGCTGTCGCGTGTGAATCGTGTCTGTGACAATATATAAGAAGATATCATCACGAGCAGCAACAACTGTCGGATCCGCTAGCATGATGTCACTGAGTCTGACCGTGCAAGTTGCCCCCCCCCCCCTGTTGAAAAATTATGTTACAAA